>NW_011889390.1:429058-436294 GCF_000151845.1 Pteropus vampyrus
GGTATTGTCTTAAACTCAGGATTCACCAAATAGTTTATATTTGCAAATGCACGAATATGGCCAAATTTATAATTACAGCTCACTCTTTACTAGCTATAAGAATATACATCCTGGAGAGACCACAGGATTAATGTGTAGCAAGGTGTTACCCAAAGATAAACAGTTGTAAAACATTGGAGTGATTTCTTACAGTTGCAATGAGTGCAGGAAAGCCATTAGAGTTCAAGTATTATGCCAGAACAGTGTATCCTCAGGATTCACTCAAGAATTCACTCAAATTTAATGAATGTAGAAAAAATTTGACCAATGCTCATAACCTACCACATAGTCAAGAATCTATACTAGAAATAACTGTTTCCAGTTCTCTGAGATTAACCTAAGACATTAAATCTCAGGACATGTTAAATATCAAAGGAACAAGAACATGTACAAACAGGTCATCTTTAGTGTTCATAATATTTAGTTGCCTTTTCTTGAAAAGACTACATGACTTTGAGTTTTGACCTGATGTCCAAAGTCTATTGAACTTATGCCTTCCTTCCAGGCCTTTCGTGCTGTTCTCTGGAAAGCAGTCAATATGATGAAAGAGCCTACTTCATGGATCATGGGTCATATTTATATCCTCTGGCAAAACAAGGACACTAAATATCAACTTCATTATTTTATGAATTAGCATCAAGGAAGGCAGAGATTAATGAAAAACTAGGTCTAAGTCTTCATACTTAGTAGGCGCAGGTTGCCCATCTCTGGACAGGCCATGGTTGGTCATAGGAAAGAATGCTCCACCAGCAGACTATGAAACAGAGCAGGTCTGGACATGAAGAGCCTAGGCCTGTCATTGAAGGAGAGAGAGGTGATGACATGGTAGAAGTAGTTCAGAGTGGTGACTTTCTCCATAAAATGGCTGTAACTTTTATATCAAAGATTAATGGAATATTTGTCTTGGCAGTTATAGAGAGAGAAGGTACCTGAGAGGAAAGCTTTTTCAAAAGAACCAGAATAGTATGTGCATGTGTATGGTTCTCACCGAAGTGCTGGCATTATGTTTTGCCAGGTTCATTGGGATTATATTTTAGGGCACATGTTATTAATGAATAAAATTTAATTATTTTTTCATAACCCTGAATCATGTTTCTTGTACCAATACTGTTTTATCCCATCTCCATAGTGTACTTCATAACAGAAACCAGCAATGCACCTTTGGGCTCTCAAGGTCAAAGGAATCTATAACAATTTTATTTTATTATGAGATCAAAGCACATGCAAGTTAGCAGTTATATACTTACCATGTGCCCTTGGGTTATTCTCTCCACACTCTTCCCCATGACATTTATGAGGCTGTTATCAAAATATCTTACCCAGAAGTGGGATGGCTGCATCATAGGATAATTCTACTTTTAATTTTTGAGAATCACCAGTTTTTCATACAGTTTGCTCCAATTTACATTTCATTTGACTATATAAGGGTTAATTTCTAAACACTGGTTCAACGCTTTTTTTTTTGTAGATTTGGTGCGAAGTGCTATCTTCATGTGTGTGTGTGTGTGTGTGTGTGTGTGTGTGTGTGTGTGTGTGTGTTTTTAAGTAGCAGATATAAATATTAATATTTGGGGGTGAATGGAAAAAACAACTAGAAAGACACATGGACCTAAGACAGATATTTCAGAGAAGCAGAAGTCTGAACATGACTTTTTTTTAAGAGTAGTTTGAGGTTCACAGCAATATTGAATAGAAGTCACAGAGTTCCCATATGCCTTCTGTCCCCATATGGATAACCTCCTCCTTCTCTATGTCCCCCACCGGAGTGGTACATTTGTTACATACATGTACCTTTGGTTACATGTCATCCCCCAAAGCTTATAGTTTCCTTTAGGGTTTGAGTTGGGTTGTTCATACCATGGGTATGGACAAAGTTACGGTAACATGAATTCACTACTATACAAATTAGTTTCACACTTCTGAATATTCTCTGTACTCTGCTTACTCATCCCTCTTCTAAACCCTAGCAACCAGTGAACTTTTTATTATCTCCATTATTTTACCTTTTCAGAATGTCAAATAGTTGAAGTCATACAGTATATAGCCTTTTCAGATTGGCTTTCACTTAATATGAGAAAAATACTAGAGAGAAGGTTTACAGATGTAAAGAATGTGGCAAATACTTTAATTGGCATTCACATCTTATTCAATATGAGGGAATTCACACTGGAAAGAAACTTTACAAATGTAGAAAATATGACAAAGCCTTTAATCAGTGTTCAACTCTAAATGACCATGAGAGAATTCATAATGGAGAGAAACTTTAAGACTGTAAAAAATGTGAGAAATCCTGTATTTGGACCTACAGCTTCATCCCATATCAGAGCACGCTTACCTGGGAGAAATTCTACATTCCTAGTACATGATGAAAGACCTTTCTCCAAACTACACACTTCAGAAAACCTACAGAATTCATGTTGTAAAGTGACTTTAAAGATATAAAAATATATGTGAGGAAGTATTTAAAATCACATCTGAAATATTACAGAATTGACAAAAAGTAGTAAGTCAAGAAAACTTTTTAGATATCTAAATCAGAATACTTGTAGAGAATAAGCAAATGTTAAAAACCTTAGAAAATTTCCTTGTTAATATGCTTCATAGTATCAAGAGGATGGATATTTGGACAGGTATAATTACCTATAATGTGTCTTTATATATTGACAGTAATTGAGATTTATTGATAAGTAAATATGTGATTCCACTGTCAAAACATTTGGTTTGTTTTTACTCTTAGTGTGTTATAGATCATGGGGCTGATTATGATGCTTTAGAAACTGAGAGACCTTGTATATTAGGTGGTATCCCCTCAGATCTACTTTTCCCTTGAAGACAGAGGGCACTGTAATGTATGATATGTGAAGAAAGTCAAAGTAGAGATAATATTCATGCTGGACTTAGAACATCGATGGAAATCACCGTGACGTAGGTATTCAAGTCATTTTTTACAGCAATGTAAGACAGGAGCATTCTGAATTTTAACTAGCTTTACCAATTGCTCTCTAAGAAAAACAAGGTGGCAGTTCATTAAAATTCTCATGTGTTTTTGTAGTAGCCATGGTTAGAGTCATGAGTACTATATAATGTGTTTCAATTAAAGAAGTCTTTAGAGATAGATGGGAAAGAATAGACAATTCATTTTTAAGAGCATAAAATTATTGTACATCCTTGTTTACTAAACAATGAGCCTCAGTCTTGAAAATCATAGAAAAACACCACTATTATACCAGAAAAACCTGAATGCTTCTTGATTGGTTGTAAATTGTGAATTGCAAAAGCTCATACATTGCTTTTGTCATGCTTCACATAGACTATTTGTGAACTTCATATATTTTTATTAATAAAGCTAAATAAATTTGAATATGTTCACTGATGTTTAATGAAGTTTATTCTGCTGTTAACTTATCCCACCTTATTCAAGGTGGTAGGTAAAAAATACTATTTGGTAGTGCATTCGAATCACTTATAGCAAGTTTTTTCTTCATAATTTATATTATATATTTTTCTTTTATTGTTCCTACTGGGACATTCTGGTTTATCATGAGTTGATAGAGGAGTATTTTTTATAGTTTAGCTAAACTACTTCATGATATTATTGCCCTGGTATTTATTTAAAATGGACTATTCCAATTTAATAAAATGCACAAGATTTCACACATTAGATTCCATTTTACGTAACAATCTTAAAATAAAAATCTAATGTCCTTCTAATAGTTTTACTTTATGCACGTATTAATAAATTGGTGTGTATGTGATCTGAAACTAGTAATTTATTCTTCTACATAATTTTATTACATAATAGTGATTCATGTCTTAGTTTATAGAACACTATATTTAATAATTCCTGTGATAAGTGATATTAAATTTTATTCCTAACACAAAAGCAAATGAATCTTTCTGTTCTTATTTGTTTATTTATTTATTGGTTACATTGGTTAATGAAACCCAATAAGTTTCAGTTGTACACTTTAACAGTAAAGCATATATAGATATAGATAGATATATTTATAGGTCCTTGAGTTTAGATAGATAGATAGATAGATAGATAGATAGATAGATAGATAGATAGATTTATATTGTGTGTCCCATTGTTAGATTTCTTTCTCTCACCACGTTTGACCTTTTTACCCTGTCTACCTCCCCGCTCTCCTGTTCCCCCTGTCATCTGATAAGCAATAGTCTATTGTCCATGTCCATGAGTCTTTTTGTTTGCCCTGTTCATTTGTTGTTTTAGGTTTATATTCCACATATAAGTGATATCATGTGGTATTCAACTTTTCTGTCTGGCTTATTTTGCTTACCATGATTATCTCAAAGTCCATCCATGTTGTCACAAGTGGCAATATTTCATCTCTTCTTATGACTAAGTAATATTCCATTGTATATATGTATCACAACTTCTTTAAGCAATCATCTATCATAGACCACTTCAGTTGTTTCCATGTCCTGGCCACTGTGAATAATGCTGCTATGAATATCTTCTCAGATATGGGTTTTCAGTCTTTGCAGTAAATACCCAGTAAAGACATTGGTGGATCATATGGTAGATCAATTCTTAGTTTTTCGAGGAACCTCCATACTGTTTTCCATAGTGCCTGTACCAATTTGCAGTCCTACTGGCAGTGAATGATGGCTTCTTTTTCTCTGCATCCTCTCCAACATTTGTTATTACTTGTCCTGTTGATTATAGCTATTCTAACAGGTGTGAGATGGTATCTCATCATGGTTTTGATTTGCATTTCCCTAACAGCTAGCAATGTTGAGCATCTTTTCAAATATTTGTCAGCCATTTGTATGTCCTCTAGGGAGAAGATTCTGTTCAGGTTCTCTGCCCATTGTTTGATTGGATCATTTGTTTTTTGTTGTTATTGAGCTATATGAGTTCCTAGTATATTGGATATTAGGCCTTTATCAGAAGCATTGCTTCCAAATATATTTTCCCATTTGGATAGTTGTCTGTTTACGTTGTGTGGGGAGTCACTTATGGACATGTGAAATCGTATAACAAGGAACAAAGATATTTGTGTACTTGGCAACAATGTAAGAAGTTGAGATTGTAAAGCGCTGGGAAAAACCGGGAGGTAACTGTTCACATAGCAATCACTGTAAATTCCTTGCAACAGTTTAGCAGAGAGTTCTGAGTTGTGAGAATCTCATTGTTCTACTAGATAAGTAATCTGGCTAACCTTGGTTCTTGACTACTGTCTTTCTTATTGTAATGTTATAAATAGTGTGTTCTAAATAAACTCGAGGACACAGCTCGAATCTGTGATCCCTCCTGCAATTCTGTCTGTCTTCTTTCTTTTCCTCAGTCCATGCTCCCCCTTTCAGGTACCCTCAATTACTTTGTCGGCTGGCCTCTGACAAGTGGCGCCCGAACAGGGACCTGAAAATGGAGGATAATAGCTAGGACGTGCCGCAGAGTAAGGTGTGCGCACACGGAATCTGAGGGGCCTGAGTCCTGTAGGCGGCCAACTGTAAGTACGCAGGAGTATTTTAATATAGAAAATGAAACAGAAACTTAAAGAAGTAAAAATGGGCCAAGGAAATAGTCGACTGCTTTTTGTACATATGCTTAAAAATATGCTTAGAGTTAGAGGGGCCAAAGTGGGCCAGCAACAATTAACTAAGTTTTCGCAATTTGTAGAAGCATGTCCCTGGTTTCCGAAAGAAGGGACTGTAGATTTAGAAACCTGGAAAAGGGTAGGACAAAAGTTACAAGACTATTATGATGCCCATGGGCCGAGTAAAGTGCCAGTAGATACTTTTAGATTACGGACATTGATAAGGGATTGCTTAGATCCCAGGCAAGAGAGAACTCAATGGCAGGAACAAGGCAAGGATGCTTTTACTGGCCCTGAGGCTCCACCTAATCCTGATATTGCACCCACTGCTCCACGGCCTCCTTTTACTTCCCTCTTTTTTGATGAAAATGAGGAACCTTTAGATCCAGGAGATACTGCTCAGTTAGAGGATGAGACAGCTAAATATCATGAGGAAGAAGAGGTTGAACAATTAAAACAGAAATTGGCTAATTTGTCTTTAAAGTACAGATGCAAAAGCTGGCCATGGGGCCTCAACCCTTAAAAGTGCCAAGTTTAAAGTTCCTCAGGATCCACCAAGGTCAGGGAGAAGGCTGACTCCAACTATAATTGTAGGCTTAGATCCCCCTCCAGTGAGTTTTGCCCCTGTTGGACCAACTGGCACACCCCTTTGGATTAATCAGAAACCAATGCCTCAAACAGGGTTGCAACAAGGGCTTCAGCAGGCTGCTTCACGGCTTTTAGGGAACCTAGAAGCCAGTTCTCTGCTGGTAAAATAGCTGGCTTATGAAAATGCTAATTCTGCCTATCAAACAACAATCAGACCCTTTAGAAAGAAAGAAGACTTAAGTGATTATGTTAGATTGTGTTCTGACATAGGGCCCTCATTCACGAAGGGACTTGAGGTGGCTGCTGCCCTGCTGGGAAAGTCCATGCGGGAAATGTTATCTGACTAGTCGAACAAACATGGCAAAAAGATGACGTGATGCCCTCAAAAATCAAAAAAACTAAATAAAAACGGGGAGACCTACCCGGTTTCTCCACAAATTCTTTCTCATGCTCAAAAAACTGAATTTCTGATGCTCAAAACTAATCAACATGGCCCCGACCCGGTATTAATATGGGGACGAGGGCATGTTTGTGTTTTTCCACAGGATGCAGAAAATGCCAGGTGGTTGCCAGAGAGGTTAGTCTGTTTCGCCGCTCCACCAGACACCCGGCGGGATGACCCTAACCTTGATCTTGCTGAGCCTGGCGATGACAGCTGAAGGTGCAGTTTACTGGACATACTTTCCTGACCCACCTCTCTTACATCCAACAATGCAGCAAGGACCAGATGTCATTGTGAAAGTAAACAACACATCGCTGCTGGACATGCCATCTACGAGGAAGGTGATTGGACTAATCGTTGCAGGAATACTTGCTATTGTATCTCTTGTAGCTACTGCTGCCACCGCTGCGGTGGCTCTTTCACAAACTGTACAAACTGCTCATTATGTCAATGAATTGTCTAGAAATGTTACCTTAGCATTGGGAACACAGAAATATATAGATAGAAAATTAGAACAAAAGTTAGATGCTCTGTATAAGACAGTGGAATACCTGGGTGATGAGATCCAGGGTCTAAAAATTAGATCTCAACTAGAATGTCATG
>NW_011889390.1:437231-439597 GCF_000151845.1 Pteropus vampyrus
AGCAGCATTTATTGAACAGGCTTTCCTTTCTCCACTGTATGTTTTTGGCTTTTTTGTTGAAAGTTATTTGCCCATATATAAATATGGGTTTGCTTCTGGATCCTCGATTCTGTTCCCTGGTCCATGTGTCTGTTTTTCTCCCAATACCATGCTATTTTGATTACTGTCACTTTGTAGTATAATTTGAAGTCAGGCAGAGTGATGCCTCCAGCCTCGTTCTTTTTTCTCAGGATGGCTTTGGCAATTCAGGGCCTTTTGTGCATCCATACAAATCTGATGACTTTTTGTTCTATGTTTTAAAAGGATGCCGATGGGATTTTAATGAGGATTGCATTAAATCTGTATAATGCTTTAGGTAACATAGTCATTTTAACTATGTTGATTCTTCTCATCCAAGAACATGGAATATCTTTCCATTTCTTTGTATCTTCTTTGATTTCCTTTAATAGGGTCTTATAGTTTTCATTATATAGGTCCTTCACATGATTCATTAAATTTATTCCTAGGTAGTTTATTCTTCTCGTTGCAATTGCAAAAGGAATTATTTTTTCCACTTCTTTTTCTGACACTTCATTATTACAGTATAAAAGTGTAATGGATTTTTGAACATTGATTTTGTATCCAGAGACTTTACTGTATTTACTTATTGCTTCTAGTAGTGTTCTTGTGGAGTCATTAGGGTTTTCTATATAGAGAATCATGTCATCCGCTAATAGTGACAGCGTGACTTTTTCATTTCCTATTTGGATGCCTTTTATATCTTTCCCTAGTCCGATTGCACTTGCTAGGACCTCCAATGTTATATTGAAAAAAAATGTGGTGATAGTGGACAGCCTTGCCTTTTTCCTGATCTTAGAGGAAAGGTTTTAGTTTTTCACCATTAAATATAATGTTAGTTGAGGGTTTGTCATATATGGCCTTTAACATGTTAAGGTACTTTCCTTCCATACTGATTTTGTGAAGTATTGGGTTTATTATTATTATTATTATTATTATCATAAATGAGTGCGGTATCTTGTCCAAGGCTTTTTCTGCATCTATTGATAGGATTATATGATTCTTATTGTTTATGTGGTGTCTCACATTAATCGATTTGCATATGTTGAACCATCCTCGTGCCTCTGGGATGAAGCCCACTTGATCATAGTGTATAACCTTTTCATATGTTGCTGTATTCAGTTCCCTAGTATCTTATTTAGAATTTTTGCATCCGTGTTCATGAGAGATATTGGTCTGTAGTTTTGTTTTTTGTGTTATCTCTACCAGGTTTTGGTATCAGGGTAAGATTGGCCTCATGAAACAAATTGGGAAGTATTGCCTCCTCTTTGAATTTTTTGGAAGAGTTTGAAGAGAATAGGTATTATATCCTCTTCGAATGTTTGCTAGAATTCACTGGTGAAGACATCTGGTCCTGGACTCTTACTTTTTGGTAGATTTTTGATGATTGTTTCAATTTCCATACTGCTGATCAGTCTATTTAAATTTTCCAGTTTTTCTTTATTCAGTCTATGAAAGTTGTATTCTTCTAAATACTAGTCTATTTCTTCTAGGTTATTAAATTCGGTGTTATATACTTTGTTATAGTATTCTTTTATGATTCTTTGTATTTCTGCGGCATCTGTTATAATTTCTCCTCTTTCATCTCTGATTTTTTTTGTGCGTGTCTTTTCTCTTTTTCCTTTATTGAGTTAGCCAGGGGTTTGTCAATTTTATTAACCTTCTCAACGAACCAGCTCTTTGTTGCATTTATTTTTTCTCTTGATTTTTGTCATTGTTTCAATTTCATTTATTTCTGCTCTAATTTTGATTATTCCTTTCCTTCTGCTGACTTTGGGTTTCATTTATTCTTCCTTTTCTAGTTTTTTAAGATGAATTTGTTTATTGGGGCTCATTCTTGCTTTTGGAGATAGGTCTGTAATGATCTGAATTTTCCTCTTATGACTGCTTTTGTTATGTCCCAAAAGTTTTGATATGTGTATTTGGATATCAGGCCCTTATCAAGGTCATTGCTTACAAATATATTTTCCCATTCAAATGGTTGTCTCTACCCTGTTGATGATTTCTTTTGCTGAGCAGAAGCTTTTTAGTTTGGTGTAGTCCCATTCATTTATTTTTGCTTTTACTTTCCTTGCCTTTGAGGTCAAATTCAAAAAATCCTCTTTAAGTCCAAGGTCCTTGAGTTTTATTCCTATGTTTTCTTCTATGCATTTTATTGTTTCAGGTCTTATATTCAGGTCCTTAATCCATTTTGAGTTAGTTTTGGTGTGTGGTGATAGACAACAGTCTGATTTCATTCTTTTGCAGGTGGTTTTCCAGTTTCCCAGCACCATTTATTGAACAGGGTTTCCTTTCTCCACTGTATGTTT
>NW_011889390.1:439647-440171 GCF_000151845.1 Pteropus vampyrus
CACCATTTATTGAACAGGGTTTCCTTTCTCCACTGTATGTTTTTGGCTTTTTTGTTGAAAATTATTTGCTCATATAAATATGGGTTTACTTCTGGACTCCCAATTCTGTTCCAGTGGTCTGTGACATGCACATAATTTTAAGGGCCACAGACATATGGATAATTAAACCCCACATTGTCTTAAATGTATTGGGTTGAAAACTGTCATTAACATTCATAATATATAAGGAAAAAAACAAGTATGTAATTATCTAAATTTGAGGAACCTATCATAAAAAAGGAAACACATTGTTCTGGAATAGTAAAATGAGAATAAGTGAAAATTTATCCCCTGAATTCTGGATACTACATAGATGTACTCTTGAAAAAGAATCTTTCTCCAAGTTGGGGGGATCTGTAGATTGACCAGTAGGGGAGCAGGACTAAGGCACAATGGTGGTTGCTCTTCCAGCCCTCATTCTGGCACCAAGAACAACAGATACCCCAAACTTACCCTGATTATTAACAGCCAGTTTAATCTTCAAG
>NW_011889390.1:441490-442017 GCF_000151845.1 Pteropus vampyrus
AAAAAAAAAAAACTCAACCATATGCTGCCTCCAGGAGACACAACTCAGTTCTATAGACTCAAAGAGAAAGAGTAGAAAATGATATTTCAAGCAATGGCATTCAGAGAAAAGCAGGAGTGGTGGTACTAATATCAGCTGAAATAGACTTTGAAATAAAAAAAAGGTAAAGAAACGTACTGAGGGACACTTCATAATGATAAAGGGAATCATGCACCAAGAAGACATAACACTTATTAATATCTATGCTCCCAATCAGGGAGCACTGAAAAATGTAAAGCAATTACTAACAGAACTAAAGGGAGAAACAGACCAAAACACTATTGTAGTAGAGGACCTAAATACCCCACTGTAGGATATGGACAGATCATCCAAAAAAAACCAAGAAGGAAATAACATCATTAAAAGACACATTAGACCAACTGGACATAATTAACATTTACAGAGCCTTCCATCCCAAAACAGCTGCTTATACATTCTTCTCTAGTGCACATGGAACATTCTCAAGAATCAACCACATACTGGGACAC
>NW_011889390.1:443312-443880 GCF_000151845.1 Pteropus vampyrus
ATGGAACATTCTCAAGAATCAACCACATACTGGGACACAGAGATAGCCTCAACAAATATAAGAGGGTTGAAATCATACCAACCATATTCTCTGATTATAATTCTTTGAAGGCAGAGATCAACTGCAAAAAGAAAGCAGGAAAAAAACACAAATAGTGGAGATTAAACAACATGCTACTGAAGAATAACTGGGTCAGAGAAGAAATAGAGAGAGAGATCAAGAGATACATAGAAATGAATGATAAGGATAGCACAACATATCAAAACTTTTGGGACACGGCAAAAGTGGTCATAAGAGGAAAGTTCATATCATTACAGGCCTATCTCCAAAAGCAAGAAAGAGCCCCCAAAAAACACTCTAATGCTTCATGCATAAAACTAGAAAAGGAAGAACAAATGAAGCCTCAAGTCAGTAGAAGAAAAGAAATCATCAAAATTAGAGCATAAATAAATAAAAATGAAAACAAACAACAACAAAAAAAAAACAATAGAAAAAAATAAACGCAACAAAGAGATGGTTCTTTGAGAAGGTTAATGAAATTGACAAACCCCTGGATAGATGCACTAAA
>NW_011889390.1:443930-463667 GCF_000151845.1 Pteropus vampyrus
TAGAAGAAAAGAAATCATCAAAATTAGAGCATAAATAAATAAAAATGAAAACAAACAACAACAACAAAAAAACAATAGAAAAAAATAAACGCAACAAAGAGATGGTTCTTTGAGAAGGTTAATGAAATTGACAAACCCCTGGATAGATGCACTAAAGAAAAAAGAGAAAGGACACAAATAATAAAATCAGGGATGAAAGAGGAGAAATTATGACAGACACTGCAAAAATACAAAGATCATATAAGAATACTATGAAAAAGTACATAATACCAAATTTAATAACATTGAAGAAATAGACCAGTACTTAGAAAAATACAACCTTCATAGACTGAATCCAGAAGAACTGGAAAATCTAAATAGACTAATCAGCAGCATGGAAATTGAAACAGTCATCAAAACCTACCAAAAAGTAAAAGTCCAGGACCAGATGGCTCTCCTAGTGAATTCTACCAAACATTCAAAGAAGATTTAATATATATTTTCTACAAACTCTTCCAAAAAAATCAAAGAGGAGTTAATAATTCCCTATTCATTTTGAGGCCAATCTTACTAAATGACACCAAAACCTAGTAAAGATAACATGAAAAAAGACAACTACAGACTGATATCTCTCATGAACACAGATGAAAAAATTTCAAATAAGATACTAGCGAATCGAATGCAACAACATTTTAAAAAGGTTATACACCACGATCAAGTGGGCTTCATCCCAGAGTCACATGGATGGTTCAATATATGTAAATCATTAATGTGATACACCACATAAGCAAATTAAAAAATAAGAATCATATGATCATATCAAAAGATGCAGAAAAAGCCTTGAACAAGATACCGCGCCCATTTATGATCAAAACACTTCACAAAATCGGTAGAAGGAAAGTACCTTAACATAATAAAGGCCATATATGACAAACTCTCAACTAACATTATACTTAGTGGTGAAAAACTAAAAACCTTTCCTCTAAGATCAGGAACAAGGCAAAGCTGTCCACTATTGCCACTTTTATTCAATATAACATTGGAGGTCCTAGCAAGTGCAATCTGACAAGATATAAAAGGCATCCAAATAGGAAACGAAAAAGTCAAACTGTCACTATTTGTGGATGACACGATTCTCTATATAGAAGACCCTAAAGACTCCACAAGAAACTAGAAACAATAAGCAAATACAGTAAAGTCTCTGGATACAAAAATCAATGTTCAAAAATCCATTACACTTTTATACTGTAATAATGAAGTGTCAGAAAAAAAAGTGGAAAAATAATTTCTTTTGCAATCGCAAGAAAAAGAATAAAATACCTAGGAATAAATTTCACAAAAATGTGAAAGACCTATATAATGAAAACTATAAGACCCTATTAAAAGAAATCAAAGAAGATACAAAGAAATGGAAAAATATTCCATGTTCTTGGATGGGAAGAATCGGCATAGTTAAAATGACTGTATTACCTAAAGCATTAGACAGATTTAATGCAATCCCCATTAAAATCCCATCGGCATTTTTTAAAGAAATAGAACAAAAAGTCATCAGATTTGTTTGGAAGCACAAAAGATCCTGAATTGCCAAAGCCATCCTGAGGGGAAAAAAACGAGGCTGGAGGCATTACTCTGCCTGACTTCAAATTAAACTGCAAAGTGACAGTAATCAAAACAGCATGGCATTGGCAGAAAAACAGACACATGAACCAGTGGACCAGAATCAAGAGTCCAGAAATAAAGCCATATTTATGTGGGCAAATAATTTTCAACAAAAAAAGCCAAAAATGTACAGTGGAGAAAGGAAAGCCTGTTCAATAAATGGTGCTGGGAAAACTGGAAAGCCGCCTGCAAAAGAATGAAACTAGACTGTTGTCTATCACCACACACCAAAATTAATTCAAAATGGATTAAGGACCTGAATATAAGACCTGAAACAATAAAACACATAGAAGAAAACATAGGAACCTTGGACTTAAACAAGGACCTTGGACTTAAAGAGGATTTTATCAATTTGACCTCAAAAGCAAGAGAAGTAAAAGCTAAAATAAATGAATGGGACTACATCAGACTAAAAAAGCTTCTGCTCAGCAAAAGAAATCATCAACAAGGTAAAGAGACCACCATCCGAATGGGAAAATAAATTTGCAAGCAATGCCTCTGATAAGGGCCTAATATCTAAAATATACAAAAAAAAACTCATATGACTCAATAACAACAAAAATACAAACAATCTAATAAAAAATGGGCAGAGGACCTGAACACACACTTCTCCCTAGAGGACATACAAATGGCCAAGAAATATTTGAAAAGAAGCTCAACATCACTAGCTATTAGGGAAATGCAAATCAAAACCACAATGAAATACCATCTCACACCTTTTAGAATAGCGTTTATCGACAGGACAATAACTAATGCTGGAGAGGATGCAGAGAAAAAGGAACCCTCATACACTGCTGGTGGAACTGCAAATTGGTACAGCCACTATGGAAAACAGTACAGAGGTTCCTCAAAAAACTATAAATCGATCCACCATAGGTTCCAGTAATCCCTCTACTGGGTATTTACCCCCAAAGACTTGAAAATCCATATCCTAAAAGATATTTGCACACCGATGTTCATTGCAGCATTATTCATGATGGCCAGGACATGGAAGCAACCAAAGTGTCCTACAATAGATGATTGGCTAAAGAAGCTGTGGTACATATATACAGTGAAATATTACTCAGCCATAAGAAGAGATGAAACACTGCTTTTTCTGACAAAATGGATGGACCTCGCAATAATCATTATAAGCAAAATAAGCCAGACAGAAAAAGTTGAAAATCACATGATATCACTTATATGTGGGATATAAACCTAAAAGCAACAAAAGAACATGACAAAGACTCATGGACATGGACTTTAGACTAGTGGTTACCAGAGGATAGGGTGTAGGGGAGGAGGGAGTAAATAAACGGCTAAAGGGGGTCAAACATGTGGAGGGAGGGGGAGGGTGAATTGAATAAAGGTGATCAAATATATGATAGCTAAAGGAAACTGGACTTTGGGTGGTAAACACACAATAGAATATACAAATGTCAAATTATAAAGTACACGTGAAAATTTTATATTCGTATTAACCAATGTTACCCCAATAAACTTACAAAATCAAAGGAAAAAAGAAAAAGAATCTTTCTACATAACTTTAATTTCCAATCACATGTGTGCCCCCATGGAGTGCAAGCATTTTGCATCATTGGCATGTTTGGTATGACAGGAAAAATTTATAGAAAATATGTTAGAATCATTTATAAATAGCTTTAATAAAAATGTCCAGGAAGCTTTGGACTGAACAAGACAAGACTTTCCTGTACAGTGGGCAATATTCTAAGCTCCCCTATGGCATTAACTTAAGAAATCTATGAGATAAAGAGATACATAAAATGATTCTAACATTGAGGAATTGAGGCATATTCACTTTAAATTTCTAATGTTAATTCATACAAAATGAAAGGATATGTTGAACTCAAACAATATAAGGGTACAAAAGACGAGTGTGCAAGGGACTTAAGAATATGGAGTATACCATATGTTGAGGTGAAAATGGAGTGAAAGTGCTCAAGAAAATGAAGGAAGTAAAAGATTGGGAGTAACTGGTAAGAAGTGTACAAGACAAGGTGGGTAAAAGACACAGAAACTCTAATATCTATGAAGGTTTAGAAAACACAGAGGCAGAATGGGAATACTTGGTTATGAATGGGATACTGTGAGTGTTTAGGGTTCTAAATAGAAATAACAAGTGAAACGTAATGGACATGAGGAGACAAAAAGAATGGGGAAAATAAAAGGAGCTAGGGAGGATAGTGGCATCTGTAGGATAATAGTCCCAGGAGAAAGGGTTAGGGATTGTAGGATTTGGGGTAATGGCTTCAAAGTTGAGGAAACTGTAGATGCCTGACATTATGATGAGTGCATTTGAGGGTGCTTGGACATGGAGGACACGAGAAATGGGCTGAGTCATTGGAATGGGTTGGGGGAGGACAGAGGTCAAGGGAAAAGAAGGTATGGATAATGGAGGCATTGTGAGTGATAGAAGGTAAGATGGTTGGGCTGAGGGCTCTGGAGTCAGAAGTTAGGAGTTTCGTAGAGATGGAGGACTGAAGTGCATATGGTGGAGGATGGAGAGTAATAGAGAAGTCCAGCAGTCATTTGGAGGTGAGAGTGAGGTCTAATGGATGGCCAAAGGTCACTGGGATAGGGAGATTGAGGTCACAATAGGGGATAGAGGGAGGGAAGAAAAAAATGAGGAAATGGAGGTTGGGAGAGGCAGATTGGATGTCATTAATTTGTTTTCCCATTCATTCGTTCTGATTTTCATTTGATTCAGAGTTTAATTGTGAGAAGTTTTGAATTTCAGCCCGTGAGACAATATCTGATTTATAAAAAGTAACCCTAGCAGTCCCTTTATTTGCACATAAAATAGAGAAACACAGGTAAAATTTTAGTAAACAATGAGCTACAAATTTAGTCTCTTCTTTGGTGATACCAGTTCCAAGGTGTGACCATGGAGAGTCACGTGAAAATCATGAGAAGAAAATGAATTCTGCCAACACCTCAATGGTCCTGGAAGTAATTTTCACTTACAGGTTGAAGAGTCCATGTCTGCTGAAACCATGATTTTGACCTTGTGATATCCCACCAAGCCTACTAGACTTGTATGTAACTTTTGAAATATAAAATGTCGGATTAAGCTGCTAAATGTTATTTTAAGGCAGGAATAGAAAACTACAGAGAAAAAATTTTTTATAATATAAAAAGTTATAAAATGTAAAAAAAAAAACAAGTAAAAGTTCCCATTAATTATACCACAATCAATAATAATTTTATCTACAGACATAATAGCTTACTTTAATTTGAGGTATATCTTCTTTATGTAATTTCAAAGTGTATTTGAGATTGAAATCAAAATTTCATAACATATATAAACATACATACACACATGCACAAACCAGAATACATTACCTGAGAATATGCCTCTTTGACATAAAAATTATTTTGAGCTGAAGGCAAAGAGCAGTAAGAGAACTAGCTCCCCCTTTTCTGCCTAAAGGTAGTAAATGAATTTTTTTTTTTCTGGAGATAGACTCTTATCATTTCAGAGATGACTCCAGAGGAATCTTCAAACACAATCATTTAAACTGCTTTTTAAGGACAACCCAGCTACCCCAACACCACACCCCTTTATCTTGCCAATTTTTCACAAATGTACTGATCGTCTAAATGGTGTAAAAGTTTCCTTCTGGTCACTTCTTGAGTCTTCATCCTCTTGTCAGGGCTTCTATGCACATGCAAAATTTTTTTTAAACTTGTATTCTTTCCTCCCATTACCTGTCTCATGTCAGTTCAGCTTTTACACCCAGCCCAAGACACAAAAGAGTAGAGAATTTTTCTTACCCCATTAAAATGTTGTGTTCTTGGTTCAATATTATATCAGACTATCAATCAAAATACTTTCTTAAATCAATGATAATGAAGGCCATGATTTCACACCACTAAAAGTAGGTCTACTGCATTTGGTAAAATACAAATTGGATGGCAATTATGAATAAAACACCTTATTGAATCATCTGTTTATAATTTACAGAGTTGAAGGTATCTTTCTCCTGCTATCACACACATCAGAAAATGTGTTTATTTGTGCATTGGTGCATTACCTGAGTGCATGTAGGATATAAAATTGTGTCCAATCATGATTAAACATTCTCACCATGGATGAATAATTGTGAAATAGTCCTTGCAAATGGATGTAAAGCCTAAAATTACAACTGTATTCCCGCACATCCCACATTTCATTTTTGAAGGATTTTTGTCATTTGGCTCCTTTGTGTCTCCCCAGAGACAGAGTGGTCTGAGGACACAGATTTCAGTCCTATCCTTGCTCACACCAGTGCATGCCCACAAGACACCAGCACGCTCTGCCCTCACATGACCAGAGTTCATCTTTGGTCACCACTCACCACTGCACCTGCACTATAAGAGTTTCCCTCCAAATGCTGCACATGCACACAGTGGACTTCTGGCCCACATGCCACTCCTAGAGCCAAAACCTGTAGTTACGAGCTCCCCCCTTCCCAGCAGTGTCTTTAGACTATCAACATCAAATTATATTTCAAACATGTGCACATACCTGAGATCTGAGTTCAAGGAGCTGGGCCCAAAATCTGGGGCACAGATCAGACTTCCCTCCAAATGATATAGTTATTCCCAGAGCGGTTTTATGCCTTCTCCCATTTCTTCCTTTTTCTTTGACCAAATCTTCACCTGTGAAGACCCCAAGAACCCTTCGAGGGCCTAAATCCAGCCCTCCAACAAAGCACATGACTTGAGAGCAGGTTGGGTATCAGAAACTGGACACCTAGGATCACTGTGTGTAATACAGACACATAAGGTGCCTATCGGTCCCACCTCTAGAGTCATGACTCTTGTGGAGTTTCTATAATTTTCAATTCAAGACTTTGTTCAGTAGAATAGAGGTAATTATAGAAGGTTATAGAAAATCATTTCCCAATGTTTCCTGACGGCCTCTTAAGAATATTAGCAAGTATTTCCAGATGCTTAAATCCACCTCCAAGTACTACTGAATCAAAAATCAGGAGTGGAGATATGATTTTTAAATGAAGCAACAATGTTTCAGAATTCTAGTAATTCTCAATAATCAAGTGTGAAGGATGCATATCATCTCAGAGAAGGCAAAGTGAAGGTCAAAATGAAACAACATGAATTTTACTTCTTTACGACAACCAATTCTTAACTATTCTCTTGAATTTTATCATGTGAGCTGAGTTATATAATTTGAAGATATCTTAACACTTAATATGATTTTCTTTGAATAAAAAAAAATGGGCACGATTGTGGAATACAATGGAAATTTATAGGACCAAGGTCTGACTGAGACCTCACAGCAAAAGCCATCATCTCTATTGAAGAAAGATGAGAGCCTCCTTTCCCAAGGCAAACTACAAGAGAAGAGAAACTTATAAAAGGCAAAGTCTTCAGATGAAATCTGATGGTTAATTCACCTCTCTCGGTAAATCCCTACAAGACCCTTAGAATGACAAGAGGGAAATATTCACTTCAGAGAGGAAGAAAGTGGTAGAGAGCCTCTGAACCAAGGGAATGAAATTAACATCAGCTATGGTGCAATAACTGATTATCAGTTGCCTGACACATTCATCATTGTGATATTTGCAAAAAAAAAAAAAAGATAAAACTTAATCATGATATGAATCTAATCATGAAAAAAACTATTTCTTAATTTTGAGCTTCAGACAGCTCCCACACTAGGTTCTATTGTCTTTTAAATCATCTTTTTCTGAGGCAGTCTAGGGAGCAAGCTTGCTTGCTCTCTTGTTCAGAACTTGGAGTTAATCTAGGCCATGTGGTGACCCTGTTGTTTGTGCATTTTCTTAAGCCTGGTCTACACAGATGTTTGCCTTCAGATGGGACCTAAACATAAAATGTTTTCCTTCTTCACTGATACCCCAAGATGCCACCCCTCCTACCCCAGTGGAAACTTTGGTACCAACACATTCCCATGTAGACCTGTCACAAAAGGAATATTTTCAGTAGTTGCAGGTCATTAGTCCATGGTGAGAATCCTTCATACCAGATAAGAAGCCAGGAGGGACAGTGTTGAGACAGGCCGGCGGGATGAGAAGAACACCTAAAGCGCTGACCTGGACTTTCACTAGGAGGGACACAAAGTAGTTGAAAACAAATTTAACAGGACCACCAGATGTAGAGATGTCAAGGTTTGCAGCTTCAAAATACATGGCATTTCAGTAAGAAAAGTGGACACAACCTCAGATCTGTGACACCATGGTTACCTGAGAAACAACCATTTTATTCTCATCCTCTTCTTGCTCTGGTTCATTTGCTCTGGTGATATTATGTGAGGAGTCATGCTGCATCTTGATATTGTGCCTTCAAAGGTGTCGGCACAACCTTTTCATCTGCTTCTCCCACACTCATAGGCAGAAAGACTTGAAAATGCTGAAAAGTCTATCCTCCCCTCTTCTGTGTTCCAGGAAAGATTCAGGGACAATGAGCTCTTACCTGGGAATCAAACTGTGTGGGTCCTCCCTCCCTGTCCTCAGACAGAAGCCCTGATGAATCTGCAACAGCACAGGCAGTGCTGCTACTCTCCTGCCCCTTCCAGGTGCAGGCACAGCCAACATCGCCTTCTCATTACCAGGGGCCGCATGCAGCTCTCACTCATCTACTCAGAGCTCTCGTGCCCGACACTGGCCTTGGGAGGGTGCAGGTGATGGTCATTCTGCAAACTCGCCATGTGATCTTTATTATAAACCCCAGGCTGAGAAGCGCGCACAGATGCTTTGTGTCTCATTATTTAATGTGCATGTGAATCACCAGCTGTTCCCAGACCCATTGGAAGGAACTGGGATTGTCCTGGTTTGCAGTAGGGCCCAGGGAGAGGCCTCTTTAACCGGGTCCCTGTCACTGCTGACATTGTCCCCAGACTCATTTTTAGGAGCAGCGCATTAGAGGAAGCTGACACAGCACACTTGAGCCCCTCACAACAACGATCTCATCTCAGCGCACCAACTTCTGTTGAGTTCCCAGTGAAGAGTTTACTGTTAGCTCCCAGTAGAGACTACAGCCACCATCTTAAAGGATCACAAGCTGTGCTGGCATTTTTAAGTTTACAGAAAGCTCATAGGGCAGTAACGGCTGAGCAAGTCTGCTTAGAAAACAATGTGTACACATTCATTACACAAGTGGGTTATTGTCACAGGGTTGGGAACCTCTTTACATTATGAGTTAATCCTCATGACACCAAGGGATAAACACTAGGTGTCCCATAATAACCACAAGTGCATCGATCCTGGGGCCCTGCTTTTTCCTTCTGTTCTCCATCACTGATATTTAAGTGTCTGTATATAATAAGTGCAAAATAATAAGGATGGAGGGATACAGAAAGGAGGGTGGATTTAAGTTCAGAATGTTTCACTGTTGTTTATATTTACTTGTTTTGTGATACGATAAAACGTTTAAGTTTCTAAGTCAATGCCAAATACGTTTCCTAATTGCATGTACCTTTCACGCTCGCATCAGCAATGGAAGATCATTTTAATTTTTCCACATACTCACTAAAATTTGGTGTTAGATTTTTTTTAAGTTCACCATTCTAGGAACTAGAAAGTGACATCTCACTATTGTTTCCCTAGTGTCCAGGAAGCATGGGTAAATAAATGCATATATAAATATATAAAGAAAATTATGAATATTAGTGAGCCAAAAAAAGGATGTCCTTCCCTTTGGGACAACACAGATGAAACTGGAAGGCCTTATGCTGGGTGGAATGAGCCAACACAGAAAGGCAAATATGTATAATCTCACTTGAATGTCATATCTGATAAATTCACTCAGAAAAGCTGAAAAGGATTATGATTGTGAGCAGCTGGCTATTGGGGAAATGGGGGACATGGGTCAGAGAATACAAGATTTTGTTAAGCAGAATGAATAAATTTAAGAGTTCTAAACCACAGCATGGTGATTCTAGTTCATTATAGTGGATATTATACTTGACATTTGCTGAGAAAACATATCTTAGACAAGGATGCTTTGCAAGGTTATACATTCTGGGGAGGACCAAAAAAAAAAAACTTTACTGCTGTAACTGTGTTGAACCCTCTATTTGTACCTGTAGAGGAGAAAAACCATAGAGCCACTGGACTAAGCATAAAACATCAGAGAATAATAGCAGTTACACATATAGTGAACCCGTGATTCTGTCAAGAATTACAGAATGACAGACTCACAAATCTTTTTTCTTTGTAATGTATTTGTTGCTCCAATTAACACTCACATACATAGTAAAATGATATTTATCAGCATATGTAGACTCCAGCAGAGGAAATTAGAGAACCCAATGTACTTGGAAGCTCTCAATTTCAGCTCTGCAACCAGGAGTTAATGGGGCTAATAGTGATGGCTTGAGAGCTCAAGAGGCAAATGGTGCCCATGGACACACCCCTGCCCACTCTGTGAGCACAGTACATAAGTTTGCATTCAGTATCATTGAGAAAATGTTTCCACCCCAAAGCTGCCTTCATCCTGGAGATTCCTGTAGAGAGCATGACCAAGGAGTTGGCTACAAAAAGATATGCAACAATCAAATCAGTGGACAGCAGCCTGCACCTAGTGCAATAAAGGAAGAGATCATGGTAAAGCAGAGATAGATTTCCCAGGACTCCATTCTAGTCTGTGGCAAGATCATTCCTACCACCAAATCCCTGCCTGCCATTCTGTCAGTTCTCTGGGAATATTTGTCTTCTGAACTAGAGTTTCCTGCATGTAAATGAGACATGGGCTCCATGTATCCTATCCACTTAAATCCAATATTCCCATTTGCCACTGGTTTCCAGTGAGAAATAGCTATTTCATTTTTTTTCCACTAAAAGCTTTCCAAGAAATAAATATATCAACTTTTGAAAGTGCAGTTATAATGAAAAAAAATCACTGCTATGAAGACCACATAGGTACTGAGTAGTATGTACTGGATAATTTCTTTATTCTTCCCAAATCTATGACACATGAACTATTAAAGAAGAGAATTTAGATGTGGATGGGGAAATATGTGATTTGACTAAATTTATATCATAGGTACAGGCAGGATGAGACATAAACCTTGCTGGGCTAATAAACCAAATACATTTCATGACTATGATACACAGACAAATCTAGTTATCTGTGTCCTTCTAAGAGTCTAGATATATATTTAGCTATTTGTATAACTTGTCTGTATATTTCAAGCTGGTGGTAGTTTATTTTATAATTTGAGTTGTAACAAGTTTCTGTTATGTGTAATATTTATTTCTTAGGCCAATATTAATTATGCATAATCAATAAGACCTCTAAAGAGGTCTTAACAAAATGTAGATGCTCTGGGTGCAATACTACTGAATCCAGCCAGATGACCAAGTTGCATTTAATAAATACAAGAATGGCTCAAGATTAAAATGGGAACAGAAAGACTCATTTGCTTTTGTTTCAAAATATCAATTGTCACAGAAATTTTAAATATTATAGTATGCTATAAACTAGATGATATGAATCACTAACATGTGATAAAATTATGTAGAGGAAAAGTATTACTAATCAGATCACATACTCATCAACTTATTAATACATGCATAAAGTAAAACTATTATCAAGAAAGGCAGATTTGTCTTCTATTTTAAGTCGTTCTGCAAAATGGAATCTCTAATGTGTGAAGTCTTGTGCTTTTTAAAATTGGAATAATATATTTTGAAAAAATAATGCCAAAGCAACAAAATTATGAAGTAACTTAGCTAAATTCTGAAAAATACTCCTATATCATCTCGTTAATCATCATAATGTCTCAGTAAATATAATAAAAAGAAAAACATATAGTATATATAAATTATGAAGACAAAAACTGATAATGACGTGATTCACGTGCATTACCAAACAGCATTTTGTTACCTATAACCTTGAATAAGGTGGGATAAGCTAACAGCAGAAGAACACATTCTTCATTATACATTAGTATCAACAGATTCACATTTACTCAGCTTTATTAACAAAAATACATTAAATTCACACATAGTATAAATTAGGCATGATAAAAACAATGTATGAGCTTTTGTAATTCACAAATCACTACCAATCAAGAAGCATTCAGGTTCTTTTGGTATAATAATCTGAGAGTGTTTTCTATGATTTTCAAGACTGAGGCTCATTGTAAACAAGGATGTACAATAATTTTATGCACTTAAAAATGACTTGTCTATAGTTTCTCAGATAACTCTAAAGACTTCTTTAATTCAATCAAATCATGTAATATTCATGACACCAACCATGGCTACTACGAAAACACATCAGAATTTTAATGAACTGCCACCTTATTCTCTTAGAGAGCAATTGGTAAAACTAGTTAAAATTGAGAATGCTTCTCTGTCTTACAATGCTCCAAAAAATGGTGACCTGAATACCTATATCATGGTGACTTACATAGTGTTCTAAGTCAAGCACTAACTCTATCTCCACTTCATTTTTCTTCATACATCATACATTACAGTGCCTTTAATCTTCCAGGAAAAGTAGATTGAAATGAAGCCCACTTAATAAACAAAGGCTCTCTGATGCTTAGTAAGACATGAATGCCCAAAAAAAAGGGGGGAGGGGAGCTTCACAACTATCTCTTCATTTGTAAGACTTATGTGTAGTATGTTTTCTCTCTTGTTGAGTAAGGTGTGAATGCCAATTAAAGTCTTTACCACGTTTTTCACATTCACAAAGCTTTTCTCCGGTATAAATGATTTCATATTATTAAGTGAAAGAATCGGAAAAGGCTACATACTGTTTGACTCCAACTATATGACATTCTAGAAGGGCAAAATAATGGAAACAGTAAAAAGGTCACTGGTCATTTAGTGTCAGAAGAGGGAAGAATAAGCAGAGCACAGAGAATATTCAGGGCTACGAAACTGATCTGTATGATACTATAATGGTGGATACATGTCACCATAACTTTGTCCAAACCTACAGAATGAACAACCCAACTCGAATTCTAAAGTAAATTATAAACTTTGGGAGATAATGATATGTCAACGTAGCATCATCTGTGTAAGAAATGCTACTCTGGTGGGGGAGGTAGAGAAGGGGAAGGCTATGCATGTGGGGGCAGAAGGTATATGGGAATTCTCTGTAACCTCTGTTCAGTTTTGCCATGAACCTCAAACTGTTCCCAAAGACAAAGTCATTCTCAGAATTCAGTTTCTCTGAAATATCCATTCTCAGTTTCATGCATCTTTCCAGTGGTTCTTTATGCTCATGCAAAAACAAAAACATAAATGTTTGTATCTGCTACTTAAAGCACACATACACACACACAAAATGAGATAGCACTTCACACCAAATAAAAAGACCATTATTAAAGAAACAAACAAAATCAAACGGTATGAAAACACTATGGTGTTTCTCAAAAATTTAAAGTAGAATTATCCTATGATTCAGTCATCTCGCTTCTGGGTAAAATATTTTGATAACAGCCTCATAAATGTCATGGGGCAGAGTGTGGAGAGACTAACCCAGGGGCACATGGTGTGTATATAACTACTAACTTATACGTTCTTTGATCCCATCATGAAAGAAAATCGTTATTGATAACTTTGACCTCGAGAGCCCAATGGCACTTTGCTCGCTTCTGTTATGAAGTACCCTACGGAGGGGGATGAAATTGTGTTGGTACAACAAACATGATCCATTCAGGGTTATGAAAAAATAATTAAATTTGTTCATTATAACATGAGCCCTAAGATATATTCCCAACGAATCTGGCAAAAAGATAAATGCCAGCAATTCAGTAAGAACCACAAACACGCACATACTATTCTTATGACATTCACTACATTTGTAAGGTTACTCTCCCTAATAAATTAGATACCTGTTCTCTCTATAATTTCCAAGAATAAGACAAATATTCCATTGATCTTTGATATACAACAGTTATTGCCATTCTACGGAAAAATTCACCACTTCTTCTGCATTACTTTTACTATGTAATCACCCCCTAGTCACCTATCACTCTCCTCTCATGACAAGCACAGACCTTTTATGTCTTGACTTATTCTGTTTCACAGTCTATTGGTGGAACATTCTTTCCTATGACTGACCATGCCCTGTCCAGAGATAGGCAACCTGCACCTAGTAAGTTAGAACATAGTTTACCATTATTCTCTGCCTTCCTTGATGCTAATTCATATTATAATGAATTTGATATTCAGTGTCCTTGTTTTGTCAGTGGACATAAATATAAATGAACCATGCTCAATGAAGTAGGCTCTTTCATCATATTGATTGCTTCCCAGAGAACAGCACGAAAAGTCTGGAGGGAAGGCATAAGTTCAAAAGACTTTGGACTTCATGTTAAAACTCAAAGTCATGTAGTCTTTTCAAGAAATGGAAATTAAATATTATAAACACTAAAGATAATGAGCTGTTTGTCCATGTTCTTTCTCTGGTATGTAACAAGTCCTAAGCTTTAATGTCTTAGATAACTCTCAGAGAACTTGAGACATAGTTATTTCTAGTATGGATTCTTGATTGTGGGGTAGGTTGTGAGCATTAATTAAAATTTTTCTACATTCATTATATTTGTATAAATTCTGGGGTGAATCTTGAGGACACACTTTTTCTTAAAAATATTTCCATGTTTAGTATATTAGTATAGTTTCTGTCCTGCATGAATTCTGTCATGACTCCAAAAGCGTAGATATTTGATGAAAAGTCTTATGACATTCACTACATTTATAAGGTTATTGTCCATAATAAATTCTCTTATGTCCCAGTTTTGATCTCTGAGTGAAAGCATTGACACGTACATTGTTTCGTGTGCTTTCTCAAAGACATAAATTCTGATGTCTAGCCAATTGTGAGGCCTGGATGCATGTTCTGCCACATATATTTACATAACTTCTCTTCACTGTGGAGTCTCAGTTCTGGAATAATACTTGAACTCTAATGTCTTTGCTATAATCATTGTAACTATAAGAAATTACTCCGGTGTTTCACAACCGTTTATCTTTGAGTAACACCTTGCTACACAGTAATTCCTGTTTCTCTCCAGGATGCATATTCTTATAGCTAGTAAAGAATGAGATTTAATTAAAAATCTGGCCGTATTCATGGCATTTGCAAGTATGAAGTAGTTGGCAAATTCTGAGTTTAAGACAATACCTAAAAGCCCTGCCATATCCATTACATTTTTAAGGCCTCTTACCAGTATGGAGTATCTGTTGGTAACTTTGCCTTGAACTCACATTAGTAGATTTGCCACATTCAATACATTTTTAAGATTTTTTTCCTCTAGTATGTGTTCTCAGATGTCTTACATAATATAAAGTGTAACTAAAGACCTTGCCACATTCATTAAGTTTGTAAGGTTTCTCCCCAGCATGGATAATCTGATGTGTGATCAAGTGTGAACGCACACTAAAGGCTTTGCCATACTCATTACATTTTAAGTTTTCTCTCCGGTATGGATTACCTGATGTTTAGATAGTTTGAACACCAACTAAGGCTCTGCTACACTCATTACATTTCTATAGTTTCTCTCCAGTATGGATTCTATGATAAATCACAGGTGTGATTTGTTACAAAAAACCTTGCCAATCATCATATTTGTAAGGTTTCAATCCACTATGGATAATCTGATGTCTATTCGGTATAAATGGGCACAAAAGACCTTGCCATACTCATTACATTTGTAAGATGTTTTTGCCAGTATGAACACTTCGATTACGTGCATGATTTGCTACTGAAAACCTTGCTACACTCATTATATTTGTAAGGTTTTTCACCTGTATAAATACTTTGATGATGTGCATGGCTTGATATGCCACTAAAAACCTTGCCACTCTCATTACATTTGTAAGGTTTCTTTCCACTATGAATTAACTGATGGCTAGTTAGAGTAGAACACACTCTAAAGACCTTGTCACACTCATTACATTTGTAAGGTTTCTCTGCAGTATGGATTATCTGATGGCTAGTTAAGCCCGAAAGCACATTAAACTCTTTGCCACACTCAGTACATTTGTAAGCATTTTTTCTGAATGATTCAGGTCTTTTCTCAGCATTGAAGAATACCTAGAATCATTCCTATATATAGTATAAATGTTGGCTTGGACACTAGAAAAGTCTTTTTTTAAGTGAAGAAACAAAAGAAGTATTGTGATTGGCTTCTCGGCTAAATTACCTTCGTAAATTTTCCCTTCAGTTTGAAATATTTCCATATCAGCCCAAAGTGACTGAAATCTTAGTCCAAGCTCATTTCCTGCATGCTCTTTACCAAGTTGACCTCTTCTACCAGTGAGATGTTATGAGATATAGGCATTCTTTTGTGATTCCTTTCATCATCTCTCTGCTGATGAGCAAAACCATGCATATGTTCCCAGACTTCTCTGAAGTAAAAATTTTGATTACATGGCTTTCATATCTTCCAAACATCACTGTTTGGAATGCTTCTTCTGTATAACTGGTGTTTGTTGGTTTTAATTTAGTCTTCACATATGGAACACAGTTATGAAACTTCCCAAACATGACCCTCAAACTTTTGAAATAATAAAGAAACAGGATTATTTACAACAAAATAGTGGTCACATACAATTCAAATTAATTTTAGAGTAGCCTAGTTTAAACACTTTATGATAAAAACGCTCACATCATGCAAAATTATGTTAGCTTTGAAGGCAAACTTATTTTTCCACGATGACTCCAAAATACATACCATTCGTCAGTTTACCATACCTCTATGTCCTAACTGAGGAAAAACATACATTGTACATATTTTTACATATATATTAAACATAAATAAATGCTAAGAAATAGCCAATATATTGTAATGGTAAATAATCCAAAACAACATAATCTAAAGAATAATCTAAACATGGAGCAGTCTAAAATTCTACAACAAATATACCATTGAGAAAATTAAACATCAAAAAAATTGTTTTAAAAACAAAATGCTTTTCGAAATATCTGTTATAAAACTATCTGTACCCACAAGAAAAAAGGCATTTGAGAACACCAACAAGTGGTGCATGTTAGTTATATTGCATAATACATGCCGAAGTACTATCGTCTGCATATCACAATAAAAGTTCATTTAAAAAAGGATTCTAAAAACTCATAAGAAAACCAGCAGTAAATAACAAATAACCATATTGCAGTAAGTTAATTCTCTTGAACTTTAAACATTACCCCCTTTAGAATGGAAAAGAACTTCTGTTCTAGAGAGAACACAGAATATGAAAATTGGAAACTACATGGGTATCACTGACTTCCAAATATCAGGTAAGGAAAATACACAACATCATAAAGAATAATATTAGAAAGAAGCCAAAACTCACCGTTGGGATTTTATAACTGCTATATAGCAGCAGATCCATAGAGCGATTCCCTGTCTACTCATCCAGTACATTGGCCCACAATACATGTAATACAGTGTCTGTATTTTTTTGAAAATTGATTAAGGTGAGTGAAGACATTACAAAATAAAAACATAGAATAAGATGCAGGTAAAAGCATATCTTATAATAAAGATACAAGAATATTGATATATCTTACTAAACAAAAGTAACCTTTCAACCTTCAGTAGAAAACATGCAATATCATAAGCCATCTAACAACACTCATGTGTTTTTAAAAAGCCTTTGGAAAATTACCAATATACTTTCAAAAACGACAGTAGACTAATAAGGTTTATGTAGATAACCTTCATTTACATAAAAAACAATAGAATCAAAGTTGGAACCTGGACTTATAGATTCAGACTACATGTTCTCTACTATGACTGAACATTTGGGCAGTATAGATCACAAAGGCTTATAATAAATACCAGGAGCTTGAAAAAATACTTCCAGGGATAGAAGACAGCTTAGTTTTGTCACTACTACATTGTTGTACAACCATTGGTCTTGTAAATCGTTTCTAAGTCATCACCTACCAAGGGTGACTCATGAAGAAGTAAAAGACCTGTACACACCTATAACTTGTAAGATTAAATAGCTAATCAAAAACCAGTCAGCAAAAAAATAACAAAAAGCATCACTGCAAAATTCTACTCAACATTTTAAAAGAGCTAACACCAATCTTCCTCAAACAATTCCCAAAAATATTGAAGAGGAGGAAACCTTTGCAAACTCATCCTAGGAGGCCAGAATTGCCCTAATAGCAGAGTAAGATGAAGACAATAAAGGAATACCACAAATTAATATGTCTCATTAATACTGATGAACAAATTATCAAGGAAACCATAAACTAAGTTAAACAACACTATGAAAAGATTATCCACCATGATTAAGGGGGCATATGTCCCTAGAATTCAAGGATGTTTCCACATAGGAAAATCATTCAATGTAATACTGCACAGTAAAAAAATGAAAAAAAAAAAAGAAAAAAAAAAAAACATGATTACTTCAACTGGTCCAGAAAAGCATTTGGGAAAAGTTACCCTTCAATGATTAAAAAAAAAAAAAAAAAAAAAAACTCAATGAACTAGGAAGAAAAACATAAAAGAGAACCTACATAACAAGCCCATAGCTAACATCATACTGGTGAAAGACTAAAAGCCTTTACCCTAATATCAGGAACAAGACAGGAATGCCTACTCCTAATATTTCTGTAAAAAAATGGTACTGGAAGTGCTCACCAGAACAAATAGACAAGAAAAATAAATAAAAGTTGATATAAAATTAAGATGTAAAAACCAATTTGAGTTTTATATATTAACAGAGAACAATCCTCTCTCTACACAATAGCCATGCCATAAATTAAATTAAATTAATGATAAAATGAAATGAAATGAAATAAAGTAAAATAAAATAAAATACTTAGGCATAACCTTATGTATTGAGGCAAAGATTTGCGTACTGTCAACCAAAAAAGAAAAAATACTGAAAAAATTTAGAAAAGATGCAAATAAATGCAAAGATATCCCGAGTTTATGAATTGAAAGAAAATATTGTCAAGGTGTGAATACTAGCTAAAGTGATCACAGATTCAATGTAATAATTAGAAAATTTACAGTAGTAGTTTGTTTGTTTGTTTTGAAGAAATACAGATATTTATCCTTAAGTTCATATAAAATCCCAAAAGCCTCTGATTAAAAAAACAAACTTGAAAAAATACAGGTCAAAAACTTATACTTTCTTATTTCAAAACCTATTGCAAAGTTAAAGTAATCAAAACAATGTGGTACTGGATAAAAGACAGAGACCAGCAGAATAGAATACAGGCATCAGAAATAAACTGAGGTAGGGATGGTCAAATAATATTCCACAGGGTTATTGAGACCACTCAGTGAAGGAAAGGCAGGCTTTTCAGCCAAAGGTGTTAAGAAAACAAAATATAAACAAGAAAAAAAATTAAATAATTCTTTACACCCTATGCAAAAATTAACTAAAAATGAAATGAACACCAAAAGCTATAAAATCCCTAGAAGAAAACATAGGATAACTTACATTGGATTCAACAATAATTGATCAGATATGACACCAAAATCACAGGCAGTGAAAGTAAACACAGATAAACTGAACTACATCAAAATTACTATGAATCAAAAAACATAATCAAGTGAAAATTCAATTGGATTCATGAAATAATTTGGAAATTGTATATATCAGATAACATTTTACTGACTACATTACTGATTTACTGAGAAAGGATAAATGCAAGAACAGCCAGATGAAGATAGGCATTGGGCGACCTATGGGGGAAGGGCCAGAAGCTTTCACACCCCTCTCAGCATGCTACTCTACCCAGTCACCACATTTTCACTGCCCTGAAAGGTCTCAGAACACTCTCCTTTTGCATATTTAGGAAAATGTCATTACTTAGGAGGGAGTGATTAAATTACTGGTCATTGGTGATGAAACTCAATCTCTAGTCTTTCTCCTCTCCCAACAGGTCAGGAGATGGGATTGTAAGTTCTAAGCTTCTAAATCTATGGTTGACTCCCCTGACAACCAACCTTCCCATCATTGGGGATTTCCAAAAGCCACCTCATTTACATACACAGAGCTGTGACTGAAAAGAGCTGGTTATACATAAGACCCTCATTTCACCTTCTAGGCCCTGAAGAGACTGCAGGAACTGAGGATGTGTTGTAACAAGAGATTCCCCCATTGCTGTTATTGCTCAGAGAATTCCAAGCCTTTGGAGCTTGGGTCA
>NW_011889390.1:465981-468740 GCF_000151845.1 Pteropus vampyrus
GGGGTAAATACCAGCAGAGGAATTGCTGGATCATATGGTAGATTAATTCTCAGTTTTTTGAGGAACCTCCATACTGTTTTCCAATTTGCAGTCCCATCCGCAGTGTATGAGGGCTCCTTTTTCTCCGCATCCTCTCTAACACTTGTTATTACTTGCCCTGTTGATTATAGCTATTCTAACAGGTGTGAGATGGTATCTCATTGGGGTTTTGATTTGCATTACCGTAACAGCTAGCGATGTTAAGCATCTTTTCATATGTTTGTTGGCTATTTGTATGTCCTCTAGGGAGAAGTGACGGTTCAAATCCTCTGTCCATTTTAGTGGATCATTTGTTTTTTTTGTTGTTGTTGAGCTATATGAGTTCCTAGTATATTTTGGATCTTAAGTCCTTATTGCTTGTAAATATCCCATTTGGATAGTTGTCCCTTAACCTTGTTGACAGTTTCCTTTGCTGTGCAGAAGCTTTTTATTTTGATGTAGTCCCATTCACTTATTTTTGCTTTTACTTGTCTTGCTTTTGAGGATAAATTCATAAAATCTTCTTTAAGTCCGAGGTCCTTGAGTTTAGTTCCTATGTTTTCTTCTATGCATTTTATTGTTTCACATCTTATATTCAGATTCTTAATCCACTTTGAGTTAATTTGGGTGTGTGGTGATAGACAACAGTCCAGTTTCATTCTTTGCAGGTGACTTTCTGTTTGTCCAGCACCATTTACTGAAGAGGCTTTCCTTTTTCCATTGTATGTTTTTGGATTTTTTTTGTCAAAAATTATTTGCCCATATAAACATGAGTTTACTTCTGGACTCTCGATTCTGTTCCACTGGTCCGTGTGTCTGTTTCGCTGACAATACCATGCTGTTTGAATACTGTTGCTTTGTAGTATAATTTGAAGTCAGACAGAGTGAAGCCTCTTTTCTCAGAATGGCTTTGGCAATACGAGGTCTTTGGTGCTTTCATACAAATTTGACGACTTTTTGTTCTATTTCTTTAAAAAATACTGTTGGGATTTTGATGGGGATTGAATTAAATTTATATAATGCTTTAAGTAATATGGTCATTTTAACTATGTTGATTCTTTCCATCTAGGAACACAGAATATCTGTCCATTTCTTTGTATCTTCTTTGATTTCTTTTAATAGGGTCTTATAGTTTTCATTATATAAGTCCTTAATATGTTTCATTAGAATTATTCCTAGGTATTTTATTCTTTTTGTTGCAATTGCAAAAGGAATTATTTTTTCCACTTCTTTTTCTGACACTTCATTATTAGAATATAGGAACGCTATGGGTTTTTGAATGTTGATTTTGTATCTAGAAGCTTTACTGTATTTGCTTATTGTTTCTAGTAGTGTTCTTGTGGAATCTTTAAGGTTTTCTGTATAGAGAATCATGTCATCCGCAAGTAGTGACAGTGACAGTTCGACTTCTTCGTTTCCTATTTGGATGCTTTTTATATCTTTCTCTTGTCTGATAGCACTCGCTAGGAACTCCAATGTTATATTGAATAACAGTGGTGATAATGGATAGCCTTGCCTTGTTCCTGATCTTAGAAGGAAGGTATTTAGTTTTTCACCATTAAGTATAGTGTTGGCCGAGGGTTTGTCATAAATGGCCTTTATTAAATTACATCTATACCAATTTTGTGAAATGTTTTGATCATAAATGGATGCTGTATCTTGTCCAAGGCTTTTTCTGCAACTATTGATATGATCATATTATTCTTATTTTTTAATTTGTTTATGTGGTGTATCACATTAATCGATTTGCATGTGTCAAACCATCCCTGTGCCTCTGGGATGAAGCCAACTTGATTATGGTGTATAATCATTTTAATATGTTGCTATATTCAGTTTGCTACCATCTTACTTAAGATTTCTGTATCTGTGTTCATGAAGGACACTTCATATTGATAAATGGAATCATACATGAAGAAGACAACACTTTTATTAATATGTATGCTCCTAATCAGAGTAATAAATCTAATGAAACATATGAAGGACCTATATAATGAAAATTATACGATCTTATGAAAAGAAATCAAAGAAGATACAAAGAAATGGAATGATATTCCGTGTTCTTGGATTGGAAGAATCAACACAGTTAAAAGGCCCATATTACCTAATGCATTATACGGATTTAATGCAATCCCCATCAAAATCCCATCGGCATTTTTTAAAGAAATAGAACAAAAAGTCATCCGATTTCTATGGAAGCACAAAAGACCCTGAATTGCCAAAGCCATCCTGAGAAAAAAGAATGAAGCTGGAGGCATCACTCTGCTCAACTTCAGATTATACTACAGAGCAACAGTAATCAAAACGGCATGGTATTGGCAGAAAAATAGATGCATGAACAAGTGGAACAGAATCGAGAGTCCAGAAGCAAACCCATATTCGTGTGGGCAAATAATTTTCGACCAAACAGCCAAAAACAGTCAGTTGCAAAAGGAAAGCTTCTTCAATAAATGGTGCTAGGAAAACTGGAAAGCCACCTACAAAAGAATGAAACTAGACTGTTGTCTATCACCACACACCAAAATGAACTCAAAATGGATTAAGGACCTGAATATAAGACCTGAAACAATAAAACACATAAAAGAAAACATAGGAACTAAACTCAAGGACCTTGGTCTTAAAGAAGATTTTATGAATTTGACCTCAAAAACAAACAAACAAACAAAAAATGAATGGAATTATATCAAACTAAAAAGCTTCTGCTCAGCAAAAGAAATCATCAACAAGGTAAAGAGACAACCATC
>NW_011889390.1:468790-474210 GCF_000151845.1 Pteropus vampyrus
GACCATATTACCTAATGCATTATACGGATTTAATGCAATCCCCATCAAAATCCCATCGGCATTTTTTAAAGAAATAGAACAAAAAGTCATCCGATTTCTATGGAAGCACAAAAGACCCTGAATTGCCAAAGCCATCCTGAGAAAAAAGAATGAGGCTAGAGGCATCACTCTGCTCGACTTCAAATTATACTACAGAGCAACAGTAATCAAAACGGCATAGTATTGGCAGAAAAATAGATGCACAAACAAGTGGAACAGAATCGAGAGTCCAGAAACAAACCCATATTCGTGTGGGCAAATAATTTTCGACCAAAGAGCCAAAAACAGTCAGTTGCGAAAGGAAAGCCTCTTCAATAAATGGTGCTGGGAAAACTGGAAAGCCACCTACAAAAGAATGAAACTAGACTGTTGTCTATCACCACACACCAAAATGAACTCAAAATGGATTAAGGACCTGAATATAAGACCTGAAACAATAAAACACATAAAAGAAAACATAGGAACTAAACTCAAGGACCTTGGACTTAAAGAAGATTTTATGAATTTGACCTCAAAAACAAACAAACAAACAAAAAATGAATGGAATTATATCAAACTAAAAAGCTTCTGCTCAGCAAAAGAAATCATCAACAAGGTAAAGAGACAACCATCTGAATGGGAAAATATATTTGCAAGCAACACTTCCGATAAGGCCCTAATATCCAAAATATACAAAGAACTCATACAACTCAATAACAACAAAAATCAAATGATCCAATCAAAAAATGGGCAGAGGACCTGAACAGACACTTCAACCGAGAGAACATATAAATGGCCAACAAATATTTGAAAAGATGCTCAACATTGCTAGCTATTAGGGTAATGCAATTCAAAACCACAATGAGATACCATCTCACACTTGTTAGAATAGCTGTTATCAACAGGACAAATAGTAACAAGTGTTAGAGAGGATGTGGAGAAAAAAGAGCCCTCATATACTGCTGGTGGGACTGCAAATTGGTACAGCCACTATGGAAAACAGTATGGAGGTTCCTCAAAACACTAAGAATTGATCTACTATGTGGTCCATCAATCCCTTTACTGGGTATTTATCCCAAAGACTTGAATCATTGCAGCATTATTCACAGTGGCCAGGACTTGGAAGCAACAGAATTGTCCTATAATAGATTATTGGCTAAAGAAGCTGTGGTACATATACACAGTGGAATATTACTCAGCCATTAGAAGAGATGAAATACTGCCATTTGTGACAACTTGGATGGACCATGCTAAGTGAAATCAGCCAGACAGAAAAAGTTGAAAACCACATGATATCACTTATACGTGATGTGGGATATAAACCTCAAAGCAACAAATGAACAGGACAAACAGAGACTCATGGACCACGACTATAGACTAGTGGTTACCAGAGGGTAGCAGGTAGGGGAGAAGGGGGTAGGTAGACGGTTAAATGAGGTCAAATATAGGAGGGTAGGGGGAGGGTGAAGTAGGTAAAGGGGATCAAATATATGGTAACTGAAGGAAACTGGACTTTGAGTGGTAAACACACAGTAGAATGCAATTCTAGTAGAATATACAGATGTTAAATTATAATGTTAATACAATTATATAATTTTCATTATATAATTGTATTAACCAATGTTACCTCAATAAACTTAATTTTAAAAAACAAGTTGCATGATGACAAAGCACAGAAGATGTGATTTACTCACATTAATAAAGTCCTGGGCATTTTGCAACTTCAACATAAAAAGAAAGAAAATAACATTTATCAAAGAGAATATGAAAAAATAAGTAATTCTTATGCAACACTGTTTGGAAGGTAAAATATTTTAACTGCTTTAAACAGAGTAGGGCAGTTCTCTGAATAAACACTGAATCACCATATGCTACAGACTGTGTGTATCCCTCTAGAATTCGATGCTTAAATCCTCCAAATGATAACAGTGAACCTTTGGGAGATAACTGGGTCATAAGGGTGGATCCCTCCTGAGGAGCAGTAGTGCCCTCCTGAGAGACCAGAGACCAGCCCTCTTTCTGCCTGTGAAGGGACAAGGAAGAGCCAGCCACCTGCAACCAGGAAGAGAATCCTCCTCCCAACCTGACCATCCTGGGCCTGACCTCGGACTTTAAGCCCCGGAACTGGGAGAAATATTTTCCTGCTGTTAATAGGCCTCCCACTTGAGTTTTTCGTTATAGGAGTGAGGACAGACAGACACACCATGTGACTCAGCAACTCCACTTGTGGGAACACATACAAAAAAGTGGAAAGCAGGATCTTGAAGAAATGTTTGCATCCCCATGTTCACAGAAGCATTATTCACAATAGCCCAGAGGTAGAAACAACCCAAATGCCCACTGAGAGATGATTGTAAAAACAAAACATGGTAAATACATACAATGAGGTATGATTCAGCATGCAAAATAAGACACTTATCCTGTCATTTGCTACACCATGGATATCCCTTGAGGACATTATGCTAAACAAAAAACAAACAAACAAACAAAACAAAACAAACAAAAACCAGCCAGACATAACCCAAACAGTATGATTCTATTTGTGGGAAGTACCAAAATAGTCAACTAGACATAGAAAAAAGAATGCTGTTTGTCAGGAGTTGGGGGAAAAGGAAAACAGAAAAACAAATGACTTTAAATAATCATGGTAATCAGTTAAATCTGTATTCAAACAGTAACAACTACGACTAAATATGGTACAGATTAGCTCTGCTAAGCACGAATGATGTAAAATAAGTTATATGACAAAAAAAAAAGAGAAACATGAGGTCAGGGGAGCTCCCACTATATGTATAAGTAAACATATAATTGTTATTACGAATCAATGAGACTTAAAGGGCAAAAATCCAAAATTCATAAGTTTAACTCCATAAATATCATCAGGAAAATATAAGTATCTTCTGCAGAAAAGTAAATAACCCACAACACAGAAAGACTCATATTCAAGGGCCCTCTTAAGTAGCAGCAGTTATGTGCAGAAACATCTTCTGGAAGTAAAACCACTACAGAAGAGGTCAATGTGCAGATAGGTGGACAGCAACAAACACAGTAAATAAGAGCCAAGAACAACAGAACAGAACCTACAGTGGGGAACAACAGGAACCAGGTACACACTATATGGAGTTTGGATGAAATGAAAGACAAAAAAAAAGTCTTCGTATGTTCTCTCAAGAATGCAATTTTCCAGAACTGTAAAAATTTTGGAGAAATGACAGTTGCAATAAAGAAGAGTAAAGAAGTTTACTGAGTGCAAGAAATCAGCTAAGACTCCTGAAAATACAATAAAATATTTAAGTACTAATTCAGTGTACCAACATAGACATGATGGTTCCAGCCAGGGTGAATAATCATTAGAAAAAAAACACTTAAACCAAATGGTAAAAACACAGTGAAACTTATACAAAATTAAACAAATTATGGGTAGAAAATAAAAAACATTCCATGGGGAAAAAAATGAATCTTATATACTATGACAAATCAATTGCTATGTCTGAAATTAAAAACTGACATAAATATATACATATACGTATAGTCTCAAGGCACTGAAAATTCCAACTTAAAACTTGCAATTAACTCATTTGACAAAAGAGTAACTTAATATGAAGTAATGAATCTGGTAAAAAGAAGTAAAAGAAATAATTAAAACTATATTTTCAAAATAGTCTGGAACAGTTTAGGATATAGAAAAAAAAAATGGCTGATGAGCCATACCCACCACAGTAAAGAAGGAAATACCATCATATATATCAAACATTGTCCGTTCTCTAATTTCATCCTCCCATACGCTGCAAATAAAAACTAAGAGTATCATCAAAAATAAAAAACTGATGACTAAATAAGTATAAAACCCAAGTTCGTTTGTAACATGGGAATGTGCAAGACGAAAGGAGCAGTGGCTTAAACAAAAACAAAGATGGTAGAATTCACTGAGGTACCATTCAACTCCACAATCTCCCTCAACAAGACACTTCAAAATTGTACCTGCTGAGGCAGCATGCACAGTCGCACACACAGGGGATGAGAACCATGGCATGAACTACAGTTTAGTCAGGATCCTCAAGGGTAGAAAGCTATGAACTTGGACAATGTTCTCCTAGGAGAAAGTCTACCCTGTTTAGTACCTGTGTGCACGTGATCCACAAGATCACAGTGTTCCAGAGAGATGCATACTGACACTCTGCAAACCAGAAAGAAAATTGAAAACACTTTGAAAATTGAAAACATCAGTACGGCTATTATGACATTTTCTATGTCAGTGTTCTGGAATGCGCTGACCACTCTACTGAAGTACCAAACTGCCAGAGTACTAAAGCAGCTCCAAGTACTGCTTCTATGCATAGTGGGATAATATTACAACACATTAGTCAAAGTATTATCTAACAAGAATTTTGTGTGACCAAGGACACCCACTCCATAGAAGAGCTCACCAGGAGTTGTCCATCCCCTAAAGGTGGATGACACCAGCAAAAGATGGTGAACTAACAGACCATAGTAGTTCATGGGCAAGTTTCAGAAGCAAACAATGCAAACTACAGAAAATATGAAATCTGGAAGAGTCTATATTCCCAAATGAGGTAGCATGGTGCAGAGATCACGAAGAGATCGTGAGGAGACTATGCATGCCACCAAAGACACCATGCTACGAGCCTGGGAAATTGAAATGAGCTCCCCATGTAGGACCGGGGACCAAAGAGATGCTCTTTCTGTCCACTGTCCCTAAAGATTAACTAAGTATCAGGTACACAAGATTCTACTCACCTCCCTGTGATACACATCTCTGAAGTGTGTAGCAAAAGCAGAACAGAAGAAATGGCTGAGGGTCTAGAACAGGTAGAAAGGGCAGGAGAGAGTCTCATGCAGTTCCTGGGGAGACAGAAGGAATAGGTGTCAAACACAGTGTGGCCCCTCTTCTGATCAGGCCTTCCCACCAGGAGAAAGGGGGAAGGGACCAAAACGGGTCCAGGAGGCAGGACTGCAAGGCCTCAGCTCTGCACAGACTGAGAACCAAGCATCTGATGGAACCCAGTCCAGAAGGAGAGACAAGGGGGACAGAGACTGTCTGGCACAGCCAACCTCATGCTTCTGAACACAAGGAACCAAAGACATAATGGGGGCAACAGAACAGAGTGTCGTGATCACGATAAAGACTCTGCCTTCATCTATGTTGGAATTGCGGCTCCAGTAAGGGCGAAAAAATAAATTTTACAACTTGAAGGACAGAGTAGTAATTTGGAAAGAAGAAAATTTTCTTTAACTGTTCCCCAGAAATAAAATTCTGTTTGCCTACAGAAATTTCTTGCTTGGAGTGAGTTTCCAAACACTATGAAAGCCGTGGTCTCCTCACTCCCTTCCTGAGCTCTTATACCTGTGTTCACACCTTCAATACATTCTCACTGATTTGT
>NW_011889390.1:474725-477885 GCF_000151845.1 Pteropus vampyrus
CAGTTATGTAACAGATAGAACCTCAGAAGTGCACAAAGCATTCTCTGAGAGAACTTGAAATAAATTCAAGGTTAAGGACATTAAGCTGCCTAAAAGGTCATTAAATCTGCATGTGTACACATATGCACATAATATGTTACTAATTTTACTTCTAGATAAATCATTAACATGAGAGTGTAGAAGAAAATTAAGCCCATGGAATATGTTTATGATATCATTTCAACTGCTAAAAACATAAAATTTATTTATGAAATGATGTCTTTTATAAAATCCATAAACCTACATGTCCATGCTCTCATGAACACATATAAATAAACCAACTTCCTGAAATGACAGGAATTGTTTCTTAACATATTTTGGATGATTTTATGCACTAATTCATGTGAATTTAAGTATCTTGGGTCAAAAAATGTATCAGTGGTACTTATTTTCATATTTTGAGATTATATAGTAAAGGAAACAAGTAAAAAAACATACAAACTGAACAAAATATGGATGCCTTTAACTCCAATTTCTATAAAATACCTATTGAAACATATAAATACCATTCATGCACTTACATTTAGATAAGCAGGCATTAAAAAAGCCAGTGTGTATTGGTTTATTACACTAATAAAACAATGATTTAAGATTTTAAGAATTGTTAGTGTTACACATTAAATGATTAAGATTTTTAAAATCATTGCATTATTGAAAACTTGAAAAAAAATTTGGATACTTAAAAATCAGAACAAAAATGAAACTGGAGAAAAACCTGTCATTAATCAGGAACATTTCTATATTCAGTGAGACAAAAGACTATAAGACAAAAACTGACAACAGGCAAAGAACATTGTAACAGAAAAAGGGTTCATTTGTGGCAGCCTGACCCTGCCTGGCCATTTCCTACTTGATCGAGTTCGTTCCTGATTGCCCCTCTCTCACATCTCAATGATTCTCTGGCTGACATCAATTTTCTCATAGCTTGCCAATCAATCAATGTTCTCCTTATATTTGTAGCTGTGTAGGAATGATAAGACTGTATAAAACTGCCTATTATGTTACAATTGGGGCTCAGCCTTTGGATAAGAATCCGCTGAGCCGGTGCCAGCATCAATAAATTTTGCTTTCTGCTTTATAGTCTCGGTGTCCCATCTCTCCGTTCAAGAATCCTGCAACACTTCTGGTAGCTCGTCCGGGATTTGGAGATGGCAGTTTTTCTCCTCCCTGGTCCAGCACCCAGGACACGGGGAGACACGGACTTCACTTGGTGCACCAACGGGCTACTTGCCCATAAGGGGAGAAACGTCTCTTCCAGTGACATTGGGCGGTCGCCCCAGAAGCACAATGGAACCAGGAGAGGCACAGGAACCAACCCAGGAGCACCGCCCAACTGAATAGTAAGGACCCGGGTCCCAGTAACGACCTGTCCGCTAGAGGGTATAAGGGGAATCTGATCAACTTCCAAGGTCAACCGATTACTCTACATTTGTTAAAGGAAACTGTGACCTCTCAGGTAATAGGGCGGAGTGGGGAGTGTGTTTGATGTGTTTGCATGTGACTGAGATGTGTCCTTGCTACAAAGTGAGAGTTGAGCCCCTATTTGCGGTTCTGTGGTGAACCTCATAGGGCTTAGGGTGGTGTCACTGGATCTCCGTGAGGAGTCTACTCCAGTGATCTCAGACAGGGATTTATACCACTAAGAGGTGCCTGAAAGATCCCCGCAACGGGAGCAGCCGGAGATGGGCGAAGCGAATCTCTGTGTGCATGCACGTCACCAACCACGGGTGGAAGGATGGGTGGACAACAGAGTGAACAGACACCTTTAGGGTGTATGCTTAAAAATTTCAAAAAGGGTTATTCAGGAAATTATGGAGTTAAACTCACCCCACAGAAACTCCACACCTTTTGTGAGATTGACTGGACCTCTTTTGGCACTGGGTGGCCAGCAGAGGGAGCTCTTGAGAAGGAAATCATTACAAATGTCTCTCAAATCATTACTGGTCAACCTGGCCACCCAGACCAGTTCCCTTATATGGATTCTTGGGAGGCGATAGTTCACACCTGACCCCCTTGGTTGAGAGTCTGCCTAGAGGAGAACTGTAGGATCCTCCTAGCCCGAGCCTTGGCACCCTCCTAAGGGCAGTTGAAAGAAAAAAAGCCTATGTTGCCAGCATTAGGCCAGATCAGGCTCCATTCTAGGCCCCCAGGAGTCTAAGGTCCAAATGATAGTCGGGGGCCAACCTATTGACTTTATGCTTGACACCGGAGCTGAACACTCAGTTGTAACTCGGACTGTGGGCCCCTTTTCTCAAAGACAAGTTCCTATTATGGGAACAACTAGAGGATGAGTTCGTCACCAATTCTTGCAGCCCCACTGGTGCAACCTAGGAGGATGAAAAGCCATCCAAGAATTTCAATATCTGCCCAACTGCCTTGTGGCACTGATAAGACAAGATCTGCCAGGAAAATTACAGGCTCAAATTACTTTTGACACACATAGCCAAGCAGCCCTAACCTTGGAAAGGCCAGAAGCAAGGATTATGTCACTCACGGATCCCCAAAGGAAAGAGTAGCACTGCTATAGTCTCAAAGAAGGGTCCCAACAGAGACCCAGGTTCTACTTCAAAGTGCCCAGAAGATATGCTGAAGATATCAATCCAGGACTGGCCCAACACAGTCCTCCAGTAGTAGTAGAGTTAAAACCAGGAGTTCAGGGAGAAGTGCAATACTTGCTATGCTGGTACTATTGAGAAGGACCGTAAGTCTGAATCTATCCTCAGAATGCTAAGTAGAAAGGGACTGTGTATCTACATCGTAATTCATGTCAGGCAGATTGATTTTGAGCATGTCGTTTCCCACAGTGTTGTAGACCACAGTAGAACTGAAAGCCCCTCCGCAATGAATGGATCTCTCGTGAAGAGGTGACCTGCTTTCAGTATCAGTGAAAAGCTGTGGAAACACACTTGATATAAAAGGTCTTTGAACTTACACACTCTACTCTTTGCCTACGCAGATTCTCGATCAGTGGCAGCTTCCTGGTCCTTTGCAAAGCTGTTTCGGACACTGATGAGAACACTCTCCCTTTCTCGAGGAGCTTTGAGAGTAGAGTTTCTTGAGAGGTGCTGATTATGAACCGTGGAGGGAATTGTTTGTCTATTTGCCTTTAACCTGTATCATT
>NW_011889390.1:477935-478301 GCF_000151845.1 Pteropus vampyrus
AATCGCAACTTGATTAGAAACTCACGAACAATACGGGATCTTCTCCTTCGGACGTATCGGTAAATGCACTGACAAGCCTTGGGAGCCAGCCATAAAGCTAGGTTCCAAAGTCTGCTGAATCATCAGGCTAGATCAGTCTCACCAGGAATACTTGAAACTACACATGGCAATGAAACACTTCAATGACAAAGGTTTCTCACTGGGCAATATGCTCTGGTTGAATCCTTTAGGAATGATCCAGGTATTTAACTTGTACTAATTAAAGAAGAAGATGAAGACGCGACTAGAGAGTTCTCCTCAGGTCTGAGAGCTCTCCCCGAGCAGAAAGTGCTACTTGTAAAGACATTTGGGTAAACTGGCCATGAC
>NW_011889390.1:478718-479006 GCF_000151845.1 Pteropus vampyrus
TTTTGAGCATATCGTTCCCACAGTGTTGTAGACCTCCGTAGAACTGAAAGCCCCTCCGCAATGAATGGATCTCTGGAGATGAGGTGACTTGCTTTCAGTATCAGTGAAAAGCTGTGGAAACACACTTGATATAAAAGGTCTTGGAACTTACACACTCTACTCATTGCCTACGCAGATTCTAGCACAGTGGCAGCTTCCTTGTCCTTTGCAAAGTTGTTTCGGGCACTGTTGAGAAACACTCTCTCTCACTCGAGGAACTTTGAGAGCACAGTTTCTTGAGAGGGGTCT
>NW_011889390.1:480854-482559 GCF_000151845.1 Pteropus vampyrus
GCACCAATAGAAGTAAGTATGAGCAGGACTTCAAATGGAATTTCCGGGCCTTCTGCGGGAGACATTTCAGCCTAGGCACTAACACATCGTTGGAGCCTTCAAGATGGGTTCGAAAGTGGGCCGAATCATAGACAGAGGTCCTTTTGGCCAGGAAGGCTTGAGGATGCGCCTTCGATATCACAAACTCTATTCCAGAGGCCTCACTTTCGAAATACAGCTCCAGTTGCCTTCTTTATGAAGGTTCGAGGAATCTGCCTGGAACGACTTAAGGAAGCAGATGAAGACGCGACCAGAAAGTTCTCCTCAGGTCTGAGAGCTGTGTCCTAGCAGAATGCGCAACTTGTAAAGACATTTGAGGAAAGTGGCCAATCCCTGGAGGATAATTCGTACCAAGCGGGAATACGCACAGAGGCTCCGGATCAGATGGTATGTGCAGAAGGGACGTCATCACATTGAGTTCTTCACCAGAGTACTGTGTTTTGAAGGGCAGGAAATCTCTATCCATTAGAGACACTCAGTTTGAAATGGAAATGAAAGTCTTTGGAATGTCTGCGATCTGTACGAGAAGTGCAGTACTTGCTTTGCCGGTACTATTGAGAAGGACCGTACGTCTGAATCTGCACTCAGAATGCTAAGTAGAAAGGGACTGTGTTTCTACCTCGTAATTCTTGTCAGGCAGATTGATTTTGAGCATGTCGTTTCCCACAGTGCTGTGGACCTCCGTAGAACTGAAAGCCCCTCCGCAATGAATGGATCTCTCTTGATGAGGTGTCTTCTTTTCGGTCTCAGAGGAAAGATTTGGAAACACTCTTGACACAAAAGATCTTTGAACTTACACACTCTACTCTTTGCCTACGCAGGTTCTCGATCAGCGGCAGCTTCCTTGTCCTTTGCAAAGCTGTTTCGGACACTGATGAGAACACTCTCCCTTTCTCGAGGAGCTTGGAGAGTACAGTTTCTTGAGAGGTGCTGATTACGAACCGTGGTGGGAATTGTTTCTCTATTTGCCTTTCAGCTATATCATTACCCATCTCTATCAAGAATAAGAATCGCAACTTGATTAGCAACTCATGAACAATACAGGCTCTTCTCCTTCAGACCTATCTGTGGATGCACTGACACGCTTTGGGAGCCAGCCGTAAAGCTAGGTTCCAAAGTCTGCTGAATCATCAGGCTAGATCAGTCTGACCAGGAATACTTGAGACTACACACGGCAATGAAACACTTCAAAGATATAGGCTTCTCTCTGGGCAATATGCTCTGGTTGCATCCTTTATGAATGTTCTAGGTATTTGCCTTGTATTACTTAAGGAAGAAGATGAAGACGCGACTGGAGAGTTCTCCTCAGGTCTGAGAGCTCTGCCCGAGCAGAAAGTGCTACTTGTAAAGACATGGGGGTAAACCGGCCATGACCTGGCGGTTAATTCGTACCAAGCGGGATTAGGCACAGGGGTTCCGGGTCAGATGGTATGTGTTGAAGGGACATGACCACATTGTGTTCATTACCAGACTACTGTGTTATTCTCTCCAGGAAACCTCTATCCATTAGAGACACACAGTTTGAAATGGAAATGAAAGTCTTTGGAATGTGTGCGATCTGTACTAGAAGTGCAATACTTGCATTGCTGGTACTATTGAGAAGGACTGTACGTCTGAATCTGCACTCAGAAAGCTAAGTAGAAAGGGACTGTGCTTCTACATCGTA
>NW_011889390.1:483870-484213 GCF_000151845.1 Pteropus vampyrus
CGTCTGAATCTGCACTCAGAAAGCTAAGTAGAAAGGGACTGTGCTTCTACATCGTACTTCATGTCGGGCGTATTGGTTTTGAGCATGTCGTTTCCTACAGTGTGGTAGACCTCCGTAGAACTGAAAGCCCCTCCGCAATGAATGGATCTCTGGTGATGAGGTGACTTGCTTTCACTATCAGTGAAAAGCTGTGGAAACACACTTGATATAAAAGGTCTTTGAACTTACACACTCTACGCAGATTCTCCAACAGTGGCAGCTTCCTTGTCCTTTGCAAAGCTGCTTCGGGCACTGTTGAGGAACACTCTCCCTCACTCGAGGAACTTTGAGAGCACAGTTTCCT
>NW_011889390.1:484972-496752 GCF_000151845.1 Pteropus vampyrus
TAATGTTGGAAAACTTTTCTAATCAGGTGAAGGAAATAGATATAAAACTCTAGGAAGCTCAGAGAGTTCTCAAAATAAGGAACCCAAAGAAGGCCACCCCAAGACACATCGTAATTAAAATGTCAGAGCTTAAAGACATAGAAGAATCTTAAAAGCAGTTACTTACCTACAAGGGAGCACCCATAAGAGTTACAGCTGTCTTCTCAAATGAAACTATGTAGGATACTTGAATATGTTGCTTGGCACAACATATTCGATGTGATAAAACCCGAGATCTACAACCAAGGATACTTTATCCAGTGAAGCTATCATTTAGAGTTGAAGGACAGACAAAGAGTTTCCCAGACAAAAATAAGCTAAGGAATTTATTACCATCAATGCAGTATTACAAGAAGTGTTGGAGAGACTTCTTGAAGAAGAAAAAACATGCATCAAAAACTGGAATAAAGACTAGTAGCAACTGTATTTCTATCCATAAATACCTCAATGGAAAAGAGTGAAATGCTCTAACTAAAAGATAGACTGGCTGAATGGAAAGGAAAACAAGACCCTTACATGTTGCCTATAAGAGGCTCACTTCAGATTAAAACACACACACAGACTTAAAAGAGGATGGAAAAAGATATTGCTTTGATGGTCCGAGAAGGTATTTAAGTCAGACAGAGAAAAATAAACACTCTGTAGCTTCACTTATCTGTGGAATCTAAAGAATTAAAAGAACAAACAAATCAAAAACAGACTTACAAATATAGTGGACAATTTGGTGATGGACAGAGAGTAGTGGGTTTGGGGGCTAGGGGAATAGGGTGAAAGGTTAAAGAAGTATAAGTTAGTAGCTAATGGATGATCACGAGCATGGGGAGCACGGCATAGGGAATGTAATTAGAATGAATATGTTGGCTAGATGGAGGATGAGGAGAAGGAGGGAGCAATTAGGGGGATCATTTTACAAACTGTATAGCTGTCTAACCAATGGACTGTATACTTGAAACTAATTAAAATAATTTTTAAGAAGGCTACATACTATGTGACTCCAACATTCTGGAAAAGGTAAAACTGTGAAGACAATCAAAAGATCATGGGTTAGTGAGGAATGGAGGAATGAATAGCTGGAGCACAGAAGATTTTTAAAGCAGTGAAACTAATCTGCACGATACTATAATAATGGATATATATCATTACACACTAGTCAGACCCACAAAATGTACACCAGAAGTGAACCCAAATTAAAGCATGAACTTTGGGTGATTATGACGTCTCATTGTAGATTCATCGATTCACCAATTGGAACTAATGTACCACACTGGTGCAAGATGTTCATAGTGATGGAAGCTATCGGTGCCCACGGGGCAGTGAGTGTATGGGAATTCTCTTATTTTCTGCTCAATTTTGCTATGATTATGAAACTTTTCTAAAAGATGTGAAATTTTCGTGCTTAAGAATAACTTAATACAGAGTTTTAAAAAACTACAAAAAAAAAAAACACGAACAAACACATGACTGCTATGCTGACTGTCCTAGCAAATGCACAGTTGATTCTATCAGAAGCAACACTAAATTAACATCCTTATGCCAATTTTCAAGATGACGAAGTGTGGTTCTAAATGTTAAATATCTTGCTCAGAGAACACACAGCAATAATCGGATTCAAACTAGTCTATATGAATTCATAATCTGAGCTTCATTATTAAACTATGCTTTTTGAAGAGGAATTGTAAAACTCTGGGCCTTTCCATGACTTACCCAACTAACTGTGGCCACTAATCTTACTCATGTAGAATATTTATTATTCATGAAATGTTCATGATTTTTGATGTTTGAGATTGTTTATATCATTTAGTTCTCCACAATCTTAGAAAAATTAAATTATTTGCCCAAGCTTTTGTTTCGAAACATGAAGTTATGTCACATGAAGTTAAACCTTCTTTCAAAGTGACACATATCTTGCAACACTTGAAAGTTGCCTAGTTTTTCTCATTCATACCTTCATATCCACTTAAGAAGTAAAAGTAATATAAATTAATATGAAATTATACTTTCAAGTTGCCATTTTTAGTTTTCATAAATTTCACCTCATCATAGGGAAAGGGACATCATGATTTTGCTTGTATGAAGTTTTCATTAAGTAAAATGCCTTGAGTGCTTTCTGTCTAACTAGAATTCTGTTGGTGAAAAATAGATTTCCAAGCCTCATGGAGCTTGAATTTAGTGGAAAGTTGACATATAATGAACATATTAGATGATGCTTTGAAGAAAAATAAAGAATAAAATTTAAGTTGAAGAGAGTATCATCTTTTTTGGATAGAGTAATCAAAGAAAGCCTATCCCAACAGATGCCATTAAAGCAGCTAATACATAGGCATAATTTTAAAATTTTCAGGTGTAATCAGCTATTATTTTTATGAGTTAAACCACTTTTGAAGGTGTGAACAAGACACTACATGATTGATATTCCTTGCACAAATATGGATAATCACCTCATTCGCAGGATATTTAATGTGACAGCCAAAGGTTAAATTTCTTAAAATGTCCACAAATCATTGTTATAAAACACACATGCCTTTATTATAAGAGAATCACTCCTCTCTAAGTCAGTGTCTATTGTATTTTATTTGACACATAATTACTTAAATGTTAGTTATCTACCTGAAACTTCTCCTCACAACTCAGAAGCAGGAGATCTTTTGCTAGAGAGAGGCAGATAAACAGAGACAACTGACATCTGTCGATCTGAACTCAATAGAAGACAGAATAATAAATAAATACCAATACAGAAATTGTGAAATGATAGCAGGCTAGGTTAGGATAATTCAGAGTGCAATAGTAAAGATATTTTAATAATCATTGATAGCATTCAGAATATGTGAGAACAGGTAGCTTAATAAACAATCACAACTTGAGTCGACAATAATATGCTCAGTCGTGTTCAATGTAAACGGTTCAAAGGCAGGGGCATGGCACATATTTTAGACCAATTTAACAGATATATTGTTTAAAATGTATCATATGTTCTTGAAAGAATGAGCTTTAGGCATCTAGATACACCACTTTGAGAAAGTGCATTCTCTAGTTGGGTTCCTTAGATAATGAGCTATTTGAAAAATATGGGGCCATAAAAATCATGATTTATACTGAAATTATTAATGTTATCATTTATTTCTTATATGCTACATTTGAGGTTATATTGGTGCATCATTCAAAGCAATCTGAAGAATATCTTCTCATGTCTAATTATCGTTCTTATTAGAAAGTACTCTCAGAAACATCACATATTTCAAATAAAGATACCTATATCCGGAAAAGAGCAAGCTAGCTAAATTATTATTAAGACAGTGTTTTAAATTATGTTTAATCCGAACATTATAATAACTTAAATGATCTCATCCAATAAAAAATTATAGCCATATGAAAATAAATATATGTCAACAAAAGTCCATTACTCAGTCAGATCTATTTTTTCCACTACAGTTGGAGGCACATTTGAAACAATGACTAGCATATCCCACTGATTGACCACAGAGAACGGAAAGAAGAAAACAACACAATTTGTTTGGCTTTTTTACTCATTAACACTTCTATAATTAAAAATAACAGTTATTTCTTCTCTACTGTGCATAGACTTTTTAAATTTAGGAATAAATGATATTTTTGGTTATGCAATCTCTACTAGATGTGGGGCCATGGGAGAATGATTGACTGTTGGTTCCTTAGAAGTTACAGATCCCTAAATGATTTCAACTATTGTAGATTTTGTTGTTTGTTTTCTTGGTTATTTACTAGGACATGAGAGAAGACTTTTTTTTTAACATGCTCTTTAAGCACACTCAGAAGAATGAAAATCACAGCCTTTAGATTTTATAAATATCATGAGATCATCTATTCATTGTCACTATGAATTGGGGATATGACTACTTAGAATAATTCATTCCATGTAATCATCATAGATAGTCTTTATGTCTGCTTTAGCCAACTTTATGTATGCGTTGATATAATGACATATACATAGGAATTTACATATGGGCTGAAATAAATTTCAACAGCTGTTTATGAATTTGTCCTATTTATTTAACATTTACAGCATTCTTTCTATTCTTATTTAGAAAAATGAAGAAACTAAAAGCTTTTATCCTTTCTTACACTTTACTTTTTTCCTCGATATTCTATAGGCTTTAACTCATTTAATTCTAATAATTACCTTATCGAGTAGTTATAATTATTATTCCAATTTTAAATGAGAAAAGTGATAAAACGAGTAGACATTTAGTAACTTGGACCCAATTAGCACAGGCTCTCTAACTCAGAACGTGTGTTCTTCACTATTATCCAATATGGACTAAAACACTGTAAAATGAAATCATATATTGTCCTGCATGTCCATGACACACTATGAAAATTGTATAAATGCATACAATTTGAATATATACGTTTGGTCCCAACAATATACGTTGGGACCAAAAACTGAATATTCTAGATTAAATATATTTGTTACCCTATAGCTAAACATAATTTATCTTAGGGGATGATTTTATGTTTACAAGTTTTTTTTTTTATATAGTTACTCAGAAATTCTCTATCAGGAGTCACAAACTCAGTGTCTTCATAAAAGGTACCACAGTACAATGTTAATAATTCCTAATTTCAATATGTCTTTTAGTATTTGTACAGTGAAGTGAAAGGATATATTTCAGAAATATTCAAATTAGCCAAATACAACTTTGCATAGAAACAGCTAAATAATTGTATGTAAAGACATACAACATATTATGAATGATAAAGACCTTTATAGGGGTTTTATTAGTATTTTATTATAGTTAGAATTTGCCAGAATTAAAGTTAAGTAGAACTAAGTTCATTCTTAATTTAAAGAGTAGTGTCAAATATCATGGGGTAATATCTATTTAAAAATTTTTAAAAAAATGCAGAAGGTTTCTTTTATTTTTAAAAGTTATACACTGAAATAGTCTAAAAGAAGATATGAGAGTTCAAAATAAGAAAAACTTGCATTATATAATAATTGATATATTTTTAAATTTATTTTTTTACTTCTAAAATATTTCAGAAAATAAATATTATTACCTCTTAAAATAATTTTTTATCATTGCTGATGTAATGACTCATCATGTATTCTTCAATGATGCTTTAAAATCAATTCTGAAATTATTTGTTCAAACTTCCATTCACATGGAATAGATATAAATTGTGCTCTCTTCAATACAAATAGTAACAAAACAGGTATAATTTGAGCCCTTTAGTTGAAGGGAAAATTGGTTTTTAATGTTTATTTTGAATAAAAACTATTACAGGATTTTACTAGAAGCTCACTTATTATTAAAATGTTTAAGAATTAAAACATTGAAATAATTCTGTAGTAATAAATACTAAATCTTTCAGCATTCAAAGCAAATTAAATGACACACTCACAATTTTTAACTCTGTTGTTCTACTTAGTTATATTACATTAGATCAATACAAACCAAACTTGGGTTTTTTTTTTCTCAGTTCCCATCCTCTCATCTCTTTTCTGGCTACTGTACTTGCCCCTCTTTTTGTATTCCCTTTTCCTGGTAAGGGCATCACCATCTATGAACTGAACTAAGCTAAAAATCTCAGTATCCTCTTCAACTTTTATCTCACCCCTCGTTCCTTATTTCCAGTCCATTAGCAAGCCTTCTGCCTTCTACTGTTGCTATAATTCTTAGTTCAATGACTATCTCTCAAGACAATGTTGCCCAAATTCAGGCTCTCTTGTCTCATTTATTTTTTACAGCAGAAATAGTTTCAAAAATGACTGATAGCTTCGTCCTGCCAGAAAATGGATGTTAAGACAAGTCCATTAAGTATTCTTAATGTGATCCCAGTTTACCATTCCAACTTCTTGCCCTGTATTGACTGTTTCCCCAAACCATATTATCTAGATTTTTTCTGAATAATCTATGTTCTTTCATGATTCCAATCCTTTACAAAATTGGATTCTTCTACCTTAAAATGTTCCTTGTCTGTTGGCCAGATGATGTCCACTCCTGAACTATGCTATGGTGCTCATATATGTGTACATGCACACACATATTCCCCCACACACAAACACACCGAATATATGTAAAATACTGAATAAAAAAATCAAACCTCAGCTTAAATGACTCCTTTTCTGAAAGCTGTCCTGACTCATCTAGGGAGTGCTACTTCCACTTACATGTTTTCAGTAGCATATTTTACATATGTTTTACTATTGCATTTACCTTGGCATATTATAATATTTATGTCTTAATTACACACAAAATTTGTTCCTGATCACTTTTTTTACAGTAATATCATGCCCAGTAAATGCTCAATAATGTTTGGATTGAATTCAGTAGAAGAAATATCAGAGATAAATATTTAGAAGTAACAAATGCGAGATTAGTTCTATGTTCTATTAGCATACAATCTTGAGAAAATAACTCTCTAGGGCCTAGTTTCTTATGTGTAAAATGAGGAAAATAAGACATTCTGAATAGGTTGGCTGGGAAAATTCAGTGCCTGGTACAAATTAAACAATCAAGATGATTTATTGTTGCAACTCGACTATTGTCATCTTCTCTATGAGTAGTTTGCAGCCATTTAGCTTACTAATTTTGCACATGATAAGGACATATCACTTTCTACCTTTTGCACTTGACTATAATTCATTGGGAGCAGGACTATTTTCTAATTCATCTTCGTATCTCATAATCGTAAGTGGCCAGTGCCAGCATATAAAATTTAGCTAGGAAATATTTGTGGAATGAACCAATCTGCCACTCAGAAAGTATATTTATTAATATCTTTTTAATGAGCACTATACTTATTTTTTTTTACTAATAGCAGTTGAACGTATCTAAATATAGAACTTTTGTTATGTTACTGAAATAAGATGCTTATCAGAATTTGGAGAAACATGGTTAAGTGAGAGATGTCCCCAGATCTCTGCTGTTGAAACAACAGCAAGCTGAACATCTAAAACTCAACAAAAAAACACCCAAACTGCACACCAGCATGTGTGAGCGTGGGATCTGCACATAAGAGCTACCACAGTTCAGAACCCAGGTGTGGGCAGTGAACTGGGAGAAATAAAGAAGCTGCCTCTTGCATCCACCAGAGCTCCCTGTAGGAGGAGGAAGAGGGGAGAAGTTGCAGTGAGTTCCCTGAATAGTCCTGCCTGGAAGAGCTGTGACCTCCACGTGGCTGGTGGCAGGGCCCAGTCATCAGGGCAAAAAGCAGATGGCAGAGAAACAACAAAACTGAGGCTGAGTTGCAGTCCCCAAACACCAACCCAGAGGGTCCCTCCCCCACACCTTACGAGACCTATTATCGCAGAGCCTAGGCGAATGTGAGCAAACACTACCAAAACTGTCGCTAACAATGACAGGAACTGAGATTGAGAGTAATGACTGTAATTAAACATCTATAAGAAAATAAAGGCATTATTAAGGCTTTATATAAAGCAGGGATTCAAGAGGCCTAATTAGACATCACCCACAGGAAACCAAAAGAAAAGCGCCATTTTTGCAACAGGCTAAAGAGACTTTTATATAATAAATCTTCTTTCTGGAAAAAAAAAAGGAGAATATACTTCCATTAATGTCCAGGTGGAGAAATAGTCCATTAAACACCATGAATGACCAAGGTGACAAGGCATTCCAGAAAAAAAAAAAAGAAAAAAATCTCCAGAAAATAAGCGTACGAATATAGAAATATGCAACATAAGTGACAGACAATTCAGGATAGTACTTCTGAAAAAACTCAGTGAGTTCCAAAAAGTTATATCATCAATTTCAGGAATTGAAAAAACAACTAGATGAGCAGAATGAGTTCTTTAGCAAGGAGATTGAAACTCTCCAAAAGAACGGAGTACAACTTCTGGAGATAAAGAACACACTCCAAGAGCTGAAAAATGAAATAACAAGCTTAGGAAATAAAGTCAACCAATTAGAGGAAAAGATCAGTGATATTGAAGACAGAAATCAGAAGCAAGGAGAGAGAAACCAAAGAACAAAATATCATGAAAGAGAAATACAAGAACCAACCGATACTATCAGGAAAGGAAATATAAGAATAATGGGCATTATTGAATTTGAGGAAAAGGAGCTGGGAATAGAAACATTTTCAGACAAATAGGGGACGATAATTTCTGAAATCTAAGGAATGAGCTTGAGCTTGGAATTCAAGAAGTCAACAGAACACCAAAAAAGCCTTCACCAAGACACATTGTATTAAAATTATCAAAAATCGATGACAAAGATAATTCTCAAGGCAGCCAGGGAGAAGAAAATGGTAAATTATAAAGGAAAACTCATTAGATTATCGTCGGAATTCTCAGCACAAACCTTACAAGCCAGAAAGGAGTAAATCAAATATTTAAATTATTTACTAAAAGGCACTACCAGCCAAAAATAATGTATCCAGCTAAGCTCTCCTTTAGATATGAAGAAGAAATAAACTTTTCCAGACATACAAAAATTGAGGGAATTCTTCACTATGAGGCCTGCACCGCAGGAAATACTGAAAGAGTTCAGCTCATCTAAAATAAAATGACAAAAAAATACATAATTTGGAGTAATGTGACCATCAGGCAAATAAAACAGAGGACTGCGACCCTTACTAAGAACAGGGCATTAGAAGCTTAAAAAATAAGAAGAGAATTGCTATAGCAAATTAACAATGACCTTTCAGCATACATAGGAAGAAATTGACACAACAATGACTGAAAAGGGGAGGATTTAAATATCCAGATTTGCGAAGAGGAACAGAGATAAGGCACATGCAGAAGAAAATGGACGACTGTATAGATATATATATATAGATAAAGATATAGATATAGATGTTATATATGTATGTATATAATATACATATAGTATATATAATATAAATATATGTATATATAATATACATGTATGTATATATAATATACATATATGTATATACAATATACATGTATGTATATATAATATACATGTATGTATATATAATATATAACTATATATAACTACATAACTGTATGTATTATACATGTATATGTGTGTGTGTCTATATATATAATATATATATATTATATATAAACTATCCTTACATATTCGTCATGGTAAACACACATTAAAGATTCAGAATTGAAGAATGTAACATAAAACAAGAAAAACCAGAGGGAACAGCTGCAAAACGCAACCAAAATAAAGAAAACAGAAACAGAAACAAGGAAGCAATGGAAACAGTGAACTACCAGAAAGCTAAAGATAAAATTGCTATAAGAAGACCTCATATCTCAATAATCCCCTAGATGTAAATGGACTGAACTCATCAATAAAAAGGCGAAGAATTTCAGAATGGATCAAAAACAAAAAACAAAAACAAAAACAAAACAGAAACTAACCATATGGTGCCTCTAGGAGACACATCTCAGTTCCAATGAAAAATATAGACTCAAAGTGAAAGGGTGGAAAATGATATTTCAAGCAAATGACATTCAGACAAAAGTGGAAGTAGTGGTGCTAAAGGCAGATGAAACAGACTCAAAATAAAAAAGATAAAGAAAGATACTGAGGGACACTGCATAATGACAAAGGGAATCATGCACCAAGAAGACATAACACTTTTTAATACCTATGTTCCAATCAGGGAGCCCAAAAATATGTAAAGCAATTACTAACAGAACTAACGGGAGAAACAGACCAAAACACTATCGCAGTAAGAGACACAAATATCCCACTGTCGGGTATGGATCTATCATTCAAACAAAAAATCAATAAGAAAATAACATCCTTAAATGACAGATTTGACCAACTGGACATAATTGACATTTACAGAGCCTTTCATCCCAAAACAGCTGCTTATACGTTCTTCTCAAGTGCACGTGGAACATTCTTGAGGATTTACCATATATACTGGGACACAAAGACAGCTTCAACAAATAGAAGAGGGTTGAAGGCATTCCAACTATATTCTCTGATCATAATGTCTTGAAAATAGAGATCAACCACAAATAGAAAGCAGGAAGAAACAAATACATGCAGATTAAACAACATGCTACTGAAGAATAAGTGAGTCAGAGAAGAAATAAAAAGTGAGATCAAGAAATACATAGAAATGAATGATAATCATAGTATAACATATCAAAACCTTTGAGACACAGCAAAAGCAGTCATACGAGGAAACTTCATATCATTACAGGCCTACCTCCCAAAACAAGAATGAGCCTAAATTAACAACCTAATGCTTCGTCTTAAAAAAACTAAAAAAGGAAGAATAAATAAAACCTGATGTAGAAGAAGGAAAGAACTCATAAAAACTAGAGCAGAAATGATGAAATTGAAAACAACAATGAAAAAAAAAGAAAAAATAAATGCAATAAAGTGCTGGTTCTTTGAGAAGGTTAATAAAATTGACAAAACCCCGGGCTAGACTCACCGAAGAAAATAGAGAAAGGACAGAAATAAACAAAATCAGGGATAAAATAGAAGAAATTACAACAGACACTGCAGAAATGCAAAGGATCATGCAAGAGTACTATGAAAAAGTATATAACTCCAAATTTAATAACCTAGAAAAAACGGACCAATACTTCGAAAAATACAACATTCCTAGAGTGAATCAAGACCTGGAAAATATAAATAGACCAATTATCAGTATGGAAATTGAAACATCATCAAAAACCTACCAAAAACTAAAAGAACAGGGCCAGATGGCTTCACCAGTGAATTCTACCAAACATTCAAAGAAGATTTAATACTTATTCTCCTCAAAATTTTTCAAAAAAAGAAGAGGAGGCAATACTCCCCAACTCATTTTATGAGGCCAGTATTACCCTGATACCAAAACCTAGTAAAGATAAAACACAAAAAAGGAAACTACAGACCAATATCTCTCATGAACACAGATGCAAAAATACTGAGATACTAGCAAACTGGATACAGCAACATATTAAAAAGATTATACATCACAATCAAGTGGGCTTCATCCCAGAGGCACAGGGATGGTTCGACATACACAAACCAATTACTGTGATACACCACATGAACAAATTAAAAAATCAGAATCATATGATCATATCAATAGATGCAGAAAAAGCCTTTGACATGACACAGCATCTATTTATGATCTAAACCCATCACAAAATCGGTATAGGAGGAAAGTACCTAAATGTAATAAAGGCTATATGTGACAAGCCCTCAACCAACATTATACTGAATGGTGAAAAACTAAAACCTTCCCTCTAAGATCAGGAACAAGGCAATGCTGTTCACTATCACCACTGTTATTCAATATAACATTGGAGGTCCTAGCGAGTGCAATCAGACAAGAGAAAGATATAAAATGCATCCAAATAGGAAACGAACAAGTTGAAATGTCACTATTTGTGGATGACATGATTCTCTATATAGAAAAACCTAAAGAATCCACAAGAATACTACTAGAAAGAATAAGCAAATACAGTAAAGTCTCTGGATACAAAAATCAATGTTCAAAAATCCATTACACTTTTATACTGTAATAATGAAGTGTCAGAAAAAGAAGTGGGAAAAATCATTCTTTTTGCAAATGTAACAGAAGAAATAAAATCCACAAATAAATTTAACAAAACATGTGAAGGACGTATATAATGAAAACTATAAGGTGCTATTAAAAGAAATCGAAGAAGATACAAAGAAATGGAAAGATATTCCGTGTTCTTGGATTGGAAGAATCAACATAGTTAAAATGATATTATTACCTAAAGCATTATACAAATCCCCATCAAAATTCCATCGGCATTTTTTAAAGAAGTAGAACAA
>NW_011889390.1:497572-518739 GCF_000151845.1 Pteropus vampyrus
AGCAAAAGCAGTCATACGAGGAAACTTCATATCATTACAGGCCTACCTCCCAAAACAAGAATGAGCCTAAATTAACAACCTAATGCTTCGTCTTAAAAAAACTAAAAAAGGAAGAATAAATAAAACCTGATGTAGAAGAAGGAAAGAACTCATAAAAACTAGAGCAGAAATGATGAAATTGAAAACAACAATGAAAAAAAAAGAAAAAATAAATGCAATAAAGTGCTGGTTCTTTGAGAAGGTTAATAAAATTGACAAAACCCCGGGCTAGACTCACCGAAGAAAATAGAGAAAGGACAGAAATAAACAAAATCAGGGATAAAATAGAAGAAATTACAACAGACACTGCAGAAATGCAAAGGATCATGCAAGAGTACTATGAAAAAGTATATAACTCCAAATTTAATAACCTAGAAAAAACGGACCAATACTTCGAAAAATACAACATTCCTAGAGTGAATCAAGACCTGGAAAATATAAATAGACCAATTATCAGTATGGAAATTGAAACATCATCAAAAACCTACCAAAAACTAAAAGAACAGGGCCAGATGGCTTCACCAGTGAATTCTACCAAACATTCAAAGAAGATTTAATACTTATTCTCCTCAAAATTTTTCAAAAAAAGAAGAGGAGGCAATACTCCCCAACTCATTTTATGAGGCCAGTATTACCCTGATACCAAAACCTAGTAAAGATAAAACACAAAAAAGGAAACTACAGACCAATATCTCTCATGAACACAGATGCAAAAATACTGAGATACTAGCAAACTGGATACAGCAACATATTAAAAAGATTATACATCACAATCAAGTGGGCTTCATCCCAGAGGCACAGGGATGGTTCGACATACACAAACCAATTACTGTGATACACCACATGAACAAATTAAAAAATCAGAATCATATGATCATATCAATAGATGCAGAAAAAGCCTTTGACATGACACAGCATCTATTTATGATCTAAACCCATCACAAAATCGGTATAGGAGGAAAGTACCTAAATGTAATAAAGGCTATATGTGACAAGCCCTCAACCAACATTATACTGAATGGTGAAAAACTAAAACCTTCCCTCTAAGATCAGGAACAAGGCAATGCTGTTCACTATCACCACTGTTATTCAATATAACATTGGAGGTCCTAGCGAGTGCAATCAGACAAGAGAAAGATATAAAATGCATCCAAATAGGAAACGAACAAGTTGAAATGTCACTATTTGTGGATGACATGATTCTCTATATAGAAAAACCTAAAGAATCCACAAGAATACTACTAGAAAGAATAAGCAAATACAGTAAAGTCTCTGGATACAAAAATCAATGTTCAAAAATCCATTACACTTTTATACTGTAATAATGAAGTGTCAGAAAAAGAAGTGGGAAAAATCATTCTTTTTGCAAATGTAACAGAAGAAATAAAATCCACAAATAAATTTAACAAAACATGTGAAGGACGTATATAATGAAAACTATAAGGTGCTATTAAAAGAAATCGAAGAAGATACAAAGAAATGGAAAGATATTCCGTGTTCTTGGATTGGAAGAATCAACATAGTTAAAATGATATTATTACCTAAAGCATTATACAAATCCCCATCAAAATTCCATCGGCATTTTTTAAAGAAGTAGAACAAGAAATCATCAGACTTGTGAAAGCACCAACAACCCCAAATTGCCAAAGCCATCCTGAGAAAGAGAAAAGGAAAAACAAAAACAAAAAAACAAAAAACAAAAAAAAACAAGGCTGGAGGCATCACGCTAGCCGACTTCATATTTTACTACAAAGTGATTGTACTAAAAACGGCATGGCATTGGCAGAAAAACAGACACTTGGACCAGTGGAACAGAATCGAGAGTCCAGAAGTAAACCCATATTTATATGGGCAAATAATATTTGACAAGAAAGCCAAAAACATACAGTGGAGAAAAGAAAACCTCTTCAATAAACGGCACAGGGAAAAATGGAAAGCCACCTGATAAAGAATGAAACTAGACTGTTGTCTATTACCACACACCGTAATCAACTCAAAATGGATCAAGGACCTAAATATAAGACCTGAAACAATAAAAGGCATAGAAGGAAAGAGGCACTAAACTCATGGACTTTGGACTTAAAGAGGATTTTATGAATTTGACCTCTAAGACAAGGGAAGTAAAAGTAAAAATAAATGAACGGGATCACATCAAACTAAAAAGCTTCTGCTCAGCAAAAGAAACCTTCAACAAGGTAAAGAGACAACCATCCAAATGGGAAAACCTATTTGCAAGCAACGACTCTGATAAAGGCCTAATATCCGAAATATACAAAGAACTCACATGACTCAATAACAAAAAAAAAACAAAAAAAAAACAAAAAAAAAATGATCCAATAAAAAAATGGGCAGAGGCCCTGAACAGACACTTCTCCCTACAGGATATACAAATGGCCAACAAATATATGAAAAGATGCTCATCGCCAGCTATTAGAGAAATGCAAATCAAAACCACCATGAGATACTATCTCACATCTGTTAGAATAGCTATAATCATCACAAGTAAAAACAAATGTTGGAGAGGATGTGGAGAGAAAGGAACCCTCATGCAGTGCTGGTGGGACTGGAAATTGGTACAGCCACTGTGGAAAACAGTATGGAGCTTCCTCAGAAAACTAAGAATTCATCTACCATAGGATCTAGCAATCCTTCTACTGGGTATTTACCCCAAACACTTGAAAACCCAGATCCAAAAAGACGTTTGAACAACAATGTTCATAGCAGCATTATTCACACATGCCAGGACATGGAGTCAACCCAAATGTCCTATGATAGATGACTGGCTAAAGAAGCTGTGATACATATATATCATGGAATATTGCTCAGCCATAAGAAGAGATGAAATACTGCCATTTGCAACAACATGGATTGGCCTTGAGATAATCTTGCTAAGTGAAATAACCCAAATGGAAACAGTTGAAAATCACATGATATCACTTATATGTGGGATATAAACTTATAGGCAACAGATGAACAGGACAAACAGAGACACGTGGACATGGACTATAGATTAGTGGTTGCCAGAGTGTAGAGAGGAGGGGGAAATATGTGGTGATAGAAAGAAATCTAATTATGGCAGGTGAACACGTATTGTAAGTGTATATATGCCTTACTGTTAAAGTGTACAGCTGATACTTATTGAATTTCATTATCCAATGTCACCGTAAAAAAATGAATTTAATAAATAAATATTTTATATCAAAAAAATAAAAAATTAAAAATACTTATCAGATACTAAACTTGTCATTTTGAAATATGTTATCGAGAAACTGATGAATTATTTAAGAATACAAATCAAATAGTTATTATGTAAATTACATACCATGAAGACCACACAGTTTATAATTATTAACATGTGTTTTAGAATTATATGGCCATGGATTTAACCCACGGGCCCAAAACTTACAATACAATTTTATTTTAATATATTTAAGTGAACGGGTTATTTGACCTGAGATAAACTGATTAAATATTTCAAGAACACAGATTTATGAAGCCGGGTTAACTTTCCATTCATTTTAAATTTTAATTATTGCTCATTTTCTCATCTTTTAAAGTTCTTGTCACTTGGTTTACAGATTAACTAGAAAAACCATTTTTAAAAATAAAAATTTAAATTTAAAGTAGTATATATAACATTTAAAAAAATGTCTTTGAACATAAACTCTTTAAAACTTGCTTGTGTTCCCATTATTAGAGTATTTACCTCAGTGTTTCTTTCATTTATTGATGAATTTGTTCCACCTTGCTCCATAAAGGGATTTGCGTATCTTTGCATTTAAACATCCTCAAATTTATTTTTACAGTTTGAAAGTAGACTACTCATGTCAGGAAGTAAATAATGACATTCTTCATTATTACAAAAAGAATATGAATAATGTAAAAAAAGCTTACTTACCTCTCAATTTCTAAGCTTAATCGAAAATCAGGGGAAATGAATAGCGTGGTGTTTGGAAACTAAATGTGAATGCTGAACACTCTATGCAGTCTTCCTGATGATATTTCAGAGTCTATCTAATATGACATTAACAAGCACAAGCAAAAAGCTTTACTACAAAACGAACAAACAAAAACAAAAAACCTTGATCACAACTCTATTAGAAAAATGAGTATGCCAAAGGAAAACAGAAGTCCATTTAGAAACCTTTTACATTGGAAAATAAATTGAGAACTTTCAAAACAATATTAAATATAAAATGCTACAATGAAACTAATGATCACCAAGTGTTTTCATCATAAAGAAATGTGAGATCTTGTTAAATGAGAATTTGACATGAAAGACAAGTGAAGTGAAAGTACAAATAAATGAATAGGAGTATATCAAACTAACAACATTCTGCACAACAAAAGAAACAATCAAAAAAACAAAAAGGCAACTTACGGAATGGAAGATATTTGCAAATATTACCTCTGAGAAGAGATTAATATCCAAAATATATAAAGAACATACATAACTCAACAACAACAAATAACAAACAATCCATTTAAAAAATGGCCAGATGATCTGAACAGAAATTTCTCCCAAGAAGACATGCAAAGGCTCATAGATATAGAAAAAGATGCTCAACTTCACTAGCTATTAGGAAAATGCAGATCAAAACCACAATATCACCTCACACCTGTAAGATGGCTACTATCAACAAGCCTTGATCCCCTTTACGCTTATCTACCCTCCATCCTCCTCTCTTTCCCTCTGATAACCACTAGAATGGCTATTATCTACAAGACAAGTAATACATGTTGGAGAGATTGTGGGGAAAAAGAAACCCTCATACTTTGTTGGTGGGAATGTAAATTGGTACAACCTCTATGGAAAACAGTGTGGAGGTTCCTCAAAAAGTTAAGAATAGAATTCTTACATGGGTCAACACGCCTTCTTCTAGGTTTCTACCCCCAAAATTGGTAAAAGTTTATGCATAAAGATAAATGCACCCAAATGTTCATGTAGCATTATTCATGGTGGCCAAGACACGGACAACTGAAGTGCCTTTCGAAAGATGATTGGCTAAAGAAGATGTGGTACATATATAAAATGGAAATTTACGCAGCCATAAGAAAAGGTGAAATGCGGCCATTTGCAACAACATGGATGGATCTCGAGATGATCACGCTAAGCGAAAGTAATCAGATGGAAAAAGTTGAGAACCATATGATTTCACTCATATGTGGATTATAAAACTGAAAGCAACAAATGAACAAGTCAAACAAGCAGAAACCAATAGACACAGACAACAATTTAGTGGTGACCACAGGGGAAGGGGGAAGGTAGGAGTTAGCAAAAGGTAAAGGGGGTCAAATATATGGGGACGGAAGAAAATGCGACTTTGGGTGGTGAACACACAATGCAATATACAGATGATGTATTATTGAATTGTACACTTGAAACCTATATAATTAGTAAAGCAATGTCAACCCAATAAATTAAAAACAAAAAAAAAGTGCTAAAAAGCAGGGTGGTCAACATTACAATGACCTCTTGAGATAATATGGAAAAACATTAGTATTCATTACTGATGAGTTTTAGATATATTTTTAGTTTTTGAGAATCATGTATGGAATTATAATTTATGAATCTATAATTGCACAATTATTAAAATGCTTTTGCTTTCCCCTTTAAAATTTTCTAAATCACTTCTATCTAATTATTCTTGCTCTACGTTAAGTGTAAAGACAAAAAGTTGTAACAAAGGGCCAATAGACATTTTTTTCAAGTTTATTGAGAAATAACTGACATACTTCACTGCATAAATTTAGAGCATATAGGGAGATGGATTGATTTACAAATATTGTGAAATGATTACCATAATAGGTTCAGCCAGCAGTCTTTTATGATGTGTCTAATATATAAGTATTTTATTACTACTTGCTTAATACAGAAATATCAGAAAATGCAAACTAACTAAAGTATTAAAAACTCTATAATTATATCCTTTTCTACTCATTAATATTTATATGTCTTTTTATATTTAAAGTGTATATATAAAACAGATGTATGTATATTTTTTGTATGTAGAATTATATAGAGTTATACCATTTTTATGTCTTCAAAAGCTACTAATATCAATTTTAACTAGACATTGAGAATTTTCTTTATTTCAAACAAAAGAGAGTATATTTCTATTTCAAACAAAACACTAGAGTAAGATTAAAAATTGTAGTAATCAAGTAGTATTATTTTTTAAAATAGAAATGTTGTTAAAGGATAAGTAAAACCTATAAATTATTATAAAACCACCCCAAATAACAGCAACATTTCCAAAGCTTGAAATATAGGTAACATTTATATTTAATAAAATTGCTAGTGTTTATTTGTTTTGGCCAAAAAACAGCATCGGCCAACCTGTCTAATTGCCTTTGGCCAGCCTGCTCTAATCTAACTAATACTTCAGACAATGAAGAACTGTCATTGACAATGATCACGATGATTAAATGCAGGTTGATTGTCCGGACTGAAAAGGAGTAATAAATATCAGATTTTATTCAAGAAAGATATGTGAAAACATAAGAGATAATATAAATTTGTACCCAGTGACCTGCACTGGGCTAAGCACTTTATGAATAGAGTATCATTTACTTTTCTTAACTCAGGTAAGTAGAAAGAACAAAAGCCATTCTGTAGATGCCACTTCTGAACCAGAGAAGACTTGGTAAATGACCCCAAATCACATCGTTGGGGAGCAGACCCTATAATCTTTGACTCCACGGCCCATGAAGGATTTGTCAATAAAGTGATTATACTGAGAGAAATATGTGGTGGGTAAAGATTTTCCCAGGCTACTTGCTTTACAGTGAGATGACACCTGTACTGAAATGATTGATTTCATTTGAAATTGCAATTACTATTTCTCATTTTTTTCCCCTCTATGCAGATACTAGCAGAGTCCAGTAGGAATTAAATTAAGGCAAGTAGTTTGATCTCCACATATCTCTTTTAGGACAAAGCAGAACACAAACTCTGACAGGAAATTAAGTTGCTTCTATTCTTATCCTAGTGGTGCTGCTCCATCAACTGACATATTGAAAGAGAATTCAATGTTTTAATTGCATATAGTACTAATCATATAAATATATGTGAGCTTACATATTTTCATTGAGTTCTTTCATTTTGCTCATAAGTTATGCCTAGTTTTCATTACTATTATTAACATAACATAACACTAATATGCTCAGGGGGAGCCAAAGAAGATATATCATGCTCTGATTCATTAAAGCCAGAGAAAGGACAGCTTCATTCTCAACTTTTTCACACATAATTCGTTTTGTAATCTTAAAAGATAAATTTTCTGCTGTTCAGAACTTTCTAATAATACCTTTTTATTTGAAAATGGCATGTTTTACTATATCTATCTACAAGGAGGAAATTTAACATTTTTAAATCGCTAGCCTAGTCCAGTCTGGTATTATTTTTATAGACAGCTTTAGTACGATTCTTTCTGGGAAAAAAAAAAAACTAATTTTAGCGGAAGATGGCAGTCTAGATAAAAGCAGGGTCCATCTCCTCCCAGGTTCACATTGAACTTATAACCAAATTATAAAATAATTAAAGTGGAGAATCACCTGAAGTCCAGCTGATCTTAACAGGTACTTCTGATAAGATAAACAAAGAGCCACATTGAAGCTGGTAGGAAGGGCAAAGTTGCGAATCAGGCTAGACCAGCACCCAGGGTGGTGGAGGATATGTGGGAGGGAGAGTGAGGCTGCAGAGGCTCTCCTGAGGGAGAGGGGGATCCTGGTCTCATCTGGGGGCTCTCCATCACAGGGTCCCAGCCCAAGGAAGAGGAGATTCCAATAATTCTGAGTGTAGAAACTGGAAAGGATTCCAGCCATGTTTTGGACATAGAAGGAGACTGAAACCCTAGACATCCTTTTGAAGGACCCATGCTCAGGTTTTCTGACCTGCAGACACTCAAACGGGACAGTGGTGGTGGGTCAGAGACTCCAGAGTGATTCATTCCGAGAAAGTCTGTGTTACCTGGCTGCTGCGTCCAGCACATCCTGCTTGATACCTGAGCGGGAACAGGGGGAGATGCAGAAAAGACAGAGAAAGACAAAAGTGGAATCAGGAGGACCACAGTCAATGATGATGGAATAGTGACACAATTTTATTATTGCAAGCTGCTTTTATACAAGAGCATAAATTGTGAGCTGGGATAAGATCATCTTTGGCATAATCACCTACCCCACATTCTATTAGGAACTTTTGCCATTCTGTCTGTTCACAGCTATAAGTGTACTTTCCTATCTCTGAGAAACACCACATTGTTTCCCAAACAGATCATACATCCCCATTATTAGGAGAGTTCCTTGAGCTGAGGCAACCCTTAACTGGCCTCACAGACTGCAAGGACCTTTTCAACTTGGAGTCCAGTCTCTCACGTGGTGCCAGAACAAGGGCAGGAAGGGAAGCCACCATCCTGCCTTAGTCAGGCCCCCCTACCAGACAATCTACAGACATTTCCAACTTGACTGTGCAGACCCCATCACACTCAAGGCTATTAGGAAGCTCTGGCCTGAGGGGATCGGACTGCTCCACTGGACCTGCAGATTGCCTGGGGCATTTGTTGCTGGATGGCTGCCTGGCCCTTCACCATTTCAGGGCCAAACATTCACATGGCAGCCAGCCCTGTGAAGTGCATTTCTGATAGTTTGGGGCAGATTACTGCTGCCAACATGAACTTGGGTGGATCTCGGGGATCAGTGGGCCAGTCACAGACAGAAGCTGGTCTTGCTGGGATCTGTGACTTCTGTTCGAATGCCTCAGTGGTTACTGAAGTTGCAGTAAGACTGAGGCTGTATTGATCTGACTGCCATTGTCTCCCTGAGACCCTGCCCCACCCTACCCACAAATGTTCCAGGTGGCCCATTGACAGTAAACCTCCACTGCCCTACCTTCAACACCTCCAGCTCTCCCAAGCCACACAGGCAGCAAACTTTCCTAGCACAGGGTCCACACTGCACACAAATCAGTTGCAGGCAGACCTCTGCTGCCTGCAAGAGTTGCAATATTGCTTCCAGGAAGAGGAGGGATCTATGAGACTGTGCCAGAAGGCAAGTGTTCTCACTGTGTTCTATGACTACAGCAGGAACGCCTGGGCACAGAAGTTGCACCCCAACAGAGGCTGTATCGGCCTGACGGCCTTTGTCTCCCTGAGATCTTGCTTTACCCAAGCCACAGAGTGCCTGCAGCCCATTGACAGGCAGCCTTCCCTGCCCTCTTTTGCTCTGGAGTTGCGCATTCTGAGAAGGCAACAGACCTTGGTTAGTGCAGTGAGCGCATTTTGGAGGAAACAGTTGTGGGCAGACCACTACTGTCTGTACTCACAGCAATATCTCTTGAGGGGATCACAAGGACCTGCCGACAGCATCTTGTCTCCATGTGATCTGTGACTACCGTGGGAACGTGCAGAAACAGGAATTGCAGAAAACTGAGGCTATTGGCCAGATGGCCCTTGAATCCCTGAGCTCCTGCCCCATCCAATACACAAAGTGCCCTCCGCACAGTGATAGGCAGCTGCCCCTGCCCTGGGGTAGCTCATTCAGGCCTATGGTGGGCAGCAGCCGACCTTGCTACGATTGGAAACCTGTACAGGGAGCCACAGAGACAGCGCTGGCATGTACTGACACTGCAGTGGCGGGGGAAATGTACTCAATAGATCCAGCAGACTCTCAGGGAAACTGACAGGCAGTGTCAGACTTGAAGGAGCACTGGTCCCTCTGTTAAACTGCAGTGGTCAGGGATGGGGGAGAACCAACTGCTGCCTACAGCGTTGTCTCTTCCACTCAACCTATAGATGCATCATAGGCAACAACCATCTGCGGATTGCTTTGCAGGTCTCACTGGGTAGCCCTGAGCAATCAAAAGCAGCAGCTGAACTTGCCCTACTGGGGAGCCCTTCCCAAGGGGACACAAAACCAATGAATTTGGAGGCTGGCACCGGACCACAACGGAGCAACTCCTGACTGGCTCCATTAGCGGAACACACAAAGGGTGGTTGCAACAAGTACACAATCCTGCTGGGGCAAATCCCACTCAGTAGGGTCAGATCCCACATAGCAACTCTTACCCTGTGGGTGCAGCCATTTCCCACAATTAGTCAGCCTGAACATCAATTCAATTCACTGATGTACTCACAACAATAAAGACTTAGTGACAACAGAAGATCACATACAACCAATGCAAAGATCACATCCAGAGCCCTGGCATAGGGCATCAGGGAGAGTGTGCCACTGGGCCACTCAAGACACCATCAACATCAGGCCATCTGGCCAAGGCAGAGATGAAACAAATGTTCCTGACACATAGAAACAAACACAGGGAGTCTAATAAAACGAGAAAACAAAGAAACATGCCACAAATCAAACAAGAGGAGAGAACTCCAGAAAATAAGCTAAATAAATGAAATGGAGGCAAGCAACCTACCAGAAGAAGAGTTCAAAATAATGATTATCAGAATGCTCAATGAACTTATGGGGATTGTGGCTCACACAATGAGAACCTCAACAGAGAGACAATAAGCGTAAAAACAAACATGGAAACCATAAAAAAGAACCAGACAGAAATGAAGAATACAATAACTAAAATGAAGAATACACTGGAAGAATGCAACAGGAGATTGGACGAAGAAGAGCGAATCAGCAAACTGGGAGCCAAGGTTGCATAACACATTCAATTAGAACAACAAAAAGAGAAAAAAAAATTTAAAAAAATGAGGACAGTTTAAGAGACCACTGGGATAACATGAAGCATATAACTTCCAGATCATAGGAGTACCCAAAGGAGAAGAGAGCGAAAAAGGGATTGAGAATCTATTTGAAGAAATAATGACAAAAATCTTCCCTAATCTGGTAAAGGAATTAGACATACAAGTTCAAGAAGCACAAAAATTCCCAAACAAGAGGAATTCAAACAGACCCACACCAAGACACACCATAATTAAAATGCCAAAGGTCAAATACAAAGAGAGAATCTTAAAAGCAGAAAGAGAAAGGCAGCTAGTTACTTACAAGAGCACCTCCATAAGAATGTAGGCTGATTTTTCAATGGAAACTTTGCAGGCCAGAAGAGACTGACAAGAAATATGTATACTGATGAAAAATAAGCATCTACAACCATGAATACGTTACCTAGCAAGGCATTTGATTAAAATGGAAGATGAGATAAAGAGCTTCCCAGTCAGGGAAAACCTTAAGGAATCCATCACCAACCAGCCAGTATTATGAGAAATGTTAAAGGGACTTCTGTTAAAAGAGAAGGGGTAAGAAAAAAATAGAAAGAAAACAAATACGAATAATAAAATGGCAGTAACTATGTCCTTACCAGTAATCACTTTAAATGTAAATGGATTAAATTCTCGAATCAAAAGAAATAGAGTAGCCGAATAGATAAAATTACAAGACCCATGCATACGTTGTCTACAAGAGACCCACTTCAGATCAAATGATACTCATAGACTGAAAGTAAAGGAATGGAAAAAGATATTTCACACGAATGGAAATAAAATAAAAGGCCAGGGTAGCAATACTTATATTAGATGAAATAGATTAAAAACAAAAAAAGACTATAATAAGAGACAAAGAAGGGCATTACATCATGATAAAAGGATCGACAAATCAAGAGGCCATGACTCTAGTAAACATATGCACCAAATATAGGAGCACATACATACAAAAAACAATTATTGAATGAAAAAAGGAGAGATCAACAGTAATACACCCATAGTAGAAGACTTTAATACCTCATTGACACCAATGGATGGATCTTGCAGGCAAAGAATCAACTAGAAAACAATGCGCCTAAAAGTCACACTAAACCAGATGGGTTTATTAGATATTTTCAGAGCATTTTACACCAAAGCAGCAAAATGTACATTCTTCTCAAATGCACATTTTCCAGGAGAGACCACATGTTAGACACAAAACAAGTCTCAATAAATTTAAGAAGATTGAAATCATATCAACCATCTTCTCCAATCACAACGGTATGAAACTAGAAATCAACTACAAGAAAAAAAAAACTGGAAAATATACAAACAGATCATATCTGATTTTACTGATTTGAATCCTCTCTCTTTTTTCTTTGAGGCTAAATACATGCTACTAAACAATGAATGGGTTATCAATGAGAGCAAGGAAGAAATTAAAAGATATCTAGAGACAAATGAAAATGAAAACACAGCAAAAGCAGTCCTAAGAGGGAAATTCATAGCAATACAGGCCTACCTTTAAAAAAAGAAAAAGCTCATAAAAACAATCCAACCTCACACTTAAAAGAACTGGAAAACAGAACAGCAAACAAAACCAAAATGAATAGAAGGAAGGAAATAATAGAGGTCAGAGCAGAAATAATTGGAATAGAGTCTAGAAAAAGAATACAAAAAATTAATGAAACCTAGAGCTGGTTCTCTGAAAGAGACACATCAAAGAAAAAAGAGAGAGGATTCAAATCAGTAAAATCAGATATGAAAGAGGAGAAATAACTATGAACTCCACAGAAATACAAAGGATCATAAGAAAGTAGTACGAGCAATTATATGGACCATTTAGAAAAAATGGACAAAATCCTAGAAACTTAAAATCTCCCGAGACTGAGTCAAGAAGAAAGAGAAAATCAGATCCGACTGATTACCTTCAAAGAAATAGAATCAGTAATCAAAACCCTCCGAAGAAACAAAAATCCTGGACCAGACGGCTTCAAAGGCGAATTTTACCCAAAGCACAAAGAAGAATTAACACCTATTCTTTTCAAACATTTCCAAAAATGTCAAGAAGAGGGAAGGCGCCTTATATCCTTTTATGAGGCCACCATAATCTTGATTCCAAAGACAAAGACATTACCAGAAAGAGAAATCAATAGGTCGATATCTCTTATGAACAATGAATGCAAAAATTCTCAACAAAATATTAGCAATTTGAATTCAGCAACACATTAAAAATATCCTACATCATGATCAAGTTGGATTTATTCCTGGGATGCAAGATTGGTACAATATCCACCAAGTAACTAATGTGATACACCACATTAACAAATGGAAAGATAAAAACCATACGATCATATCAATAGATGCAGAAAGAGCATTTGACAAAATACAACATTGATTTATGATAGAAACTCTCAGCAAAGTGGGAATAGAGGGGGCATACATCAACATAATAAAGGCTATATATGATAAACCTACAGCTAACATCATACTCAATGGGAAAAGGCTAAAAGCACTTTCCTTAAGATAAGGAACAAGACAAGGATGCCCACTTTTACCACCCCGTTTCAATATTGTATTAGAAATCTTAGCTGAAGCAATCAGTCAAGTAATAGAAATAAAAGTTATCTGAATTGGAAAGGAAGAAGTAAAACTCTCACTATTTGCTGATGACATGACACTATATATAAAGAACCCTAAAGACCCCACCAAAAAACTGTTAGAACTGATCAGTAAAGTAGCAGGTTACAAAATAAATATTCAGAAGTCAGTGGCATTTTTATACAGCAATGATGAACTTTGGAAAGAGAAATTAAGAAAATGATCCCATTTACAATGGCATCGAAAACAATAAAATACCTGGGAATCAAATAAACCAAGAAGGTAAAAGACCTGTTCGCAGAAAATTATAAGTCATCGAAAAAAGAAATTGAAGAAGATGCAAATAAATGAAAGCACATACCTTGCTCACAGATAGGAAGAATCGACATCATTCAAGTGGCCATACTATTCAAAGCAATCTACGGATTCAATGCAATCCCTATCAAAATACCAATGGCATTTTTTGAAGAGAGCTACAACAAATAATCCCGAAATTTATATGGAACCTTAAAAGACCACAAATAGCCATGGCAATCTGGAGAAAGAAGAACATTGGAAGTATCACACTACCTGATATCAAACTCTACTACAAGGCTAAAGTTATCAAAACAGCGTGGTAGTGGCATAAAACTAGATACATTGATCAATGAAACAGAATAGAGAGCCCAGAAATAAATCCATGCCTATACCCTCACTTCGTATATGACAAAAAAGGTAACGATATACCATGGAGTAAAGGCAGTCTCTTCAATTAAGGCATTGGAAAAATTAGACAAATACATGCAAAAAAAGAAAAAAAAAAAGAAATTGGACCACCTTCTTACACCATATACAAGAATAGACTCAAAATGGATTAAAGCCCTGAAAACATAAAACTTCTATAAGAAAATACAGGTGATAAACTCTCTGATATTGCTAACAGTAACTTCTTTTTGGATATATCTCTCTGGGCAAGGGAAACAAAAGAAAAATAAATAAATAAATAAATAAATAAATAAATAAATAAATAAATAAATAAGATTACATCAAACTAAAAAGTTTTTGTAAAGTAAAGGAAATCATCAACAAAACGAAAAGACAACTGACAGACTGGGAGAAGATATTCACTATGGATACCTCTGATAAGAGTTTAATATCCAAAATACATAAAGAACTCATACAACTCAACGACAACAAAAAAACGAACAATCCAATTAAAAAGTAGGCAGAAGATCTGAACACATACTTCTCCAAAGAAGAAATACTGATGGCCAATAGACATATGAAAAGATGGTCAAGGTCACTATTCATCAGACAAGTGTGAATTATAACCACAATGAGATATCACCTGACACCTGTCAAAGTGCCTATCATCCTTAAATCAAACAATACGTGTTGACGAGGATGCAGAGAAATGGAAATCCTCATATATTGTTGGTTGGATTGCAAATTGGTACAGCCGCTATGGAAAACAGTCTGGAAGTTTCTCAAAAATTGAAGAATAGACATACCTTTTGACTCAGCAATTGCTCTTCATTTACCCAAGGAAAACCAACATGATAATTTGTAAAGATCTATGCACCCCAATATTCATGGCAGCACAACTGACAAGAGCCAAGATATGGAAGCAAACAAATGCTCATCAATAGATGATTGGATAAAGAAGTTATAGTTCACATATGCAATGGTTTTACTCAGCCATTACAAAACAATGAAATCCTACCATTTGCAATGACTTGGATGGACCGAGAGGTTATTACGCTGCATGAAATCAGTCATACGGAGAAAGATAAATACCACTTGATATTACTTATATGCGGAATCGAAAAAACGAAAAGAACAAATTAATCAAAAACAGACACAAATACAGACGACGTTTTGGTGATAGACAGAGGGCATGGGAGGTTGGGGGACTAGGAGAATGGTTGTAAAGAAGTACAAATTAGTAATTGATAGATGGTCATGGGGATGGAGAGCATGGCATAGAGAATGCAGTTAGCATTAATATGTTGGCAAGGTGGAAAACCAGAGGAGAGAAGGAGCAATCAGGGCAATAGTTTTATGAACTATACTGTTGTTTAACCAGTGTACTGTATACTTGAGACTAATAAAAAAAAACTAAAAAATACAAATACAAATAAAAAAAAGACACATTTGTTTAGTGAACAATTGAGCAGCTACGATATAGAAAATCAAACTTACAAAAAACAAACAAAAAAAAAACAAGAAATTTTATTGACTTGTTGATGCTGCTCCTTTCAGAACCTCACACCTGTGTATGCACAGATATGCATATATTCGCACTTAACGGATGATGCCAAACTTTTTTCCAAAATGTAGTACTCATTTATATCTCATCAGCAATATCCAAGAATTCCAGCTGTTTGAATTTGGTTTTATCTTTCTTTTTTATTTTAACCCTTCTGATGAACATAGGTGGTTTCTTGAGATTTATTCTACAATTCCCTAGGAGTTAATAAAGTTGAATGCCTTCACATACATATACATACACACACACATATTTTTATGTCCTCTTTAATCAGTGCCTATTCAATCTCATTCCTGTTTTGTTGTTGTCGCTGTTGTTTTGGTTCTTTTTTTTTTTTTTTGGTCTTGGCCTTTTATTTTTCTTCACTCATCAGTGTGTTGGGATTCTTTATATATGCCAGAGATCTTTGATTTTAAAGTTGTACCATATCTTTGGTCTATTAGATTCAGGTGGTAATAGAGTATTTCAAATAACTATGAACTTCATCGACTTTGTCTTTTTATATGTTACTGGGATTATAAAAAGCTTCGATCATCTAGGAAAAAAGAATCCTGGGAACAAATAAAATGAAACAAATACAAAAGAGCTGTAAGTTTACAAAATGTAATGTAGTTTACAAAACAACATCAAGTTTACAAAACCACATCAAGTTTACGGATCTACTTAATCTATGGAGTTTCATTTTTTCCTATTCATTAGAATGTATTTTGGTAAAGCAAGACATTTCTTTGCCTGTTTTGAAAAGAAAAAATTAAAGTCTCTTTGAAGTTTTCAGGTATACAGTGTGACTTACAGAATAACCGACATAAATTGTATTCTTGTTATATACATAATCTTGCTCCAGGCTCACTGGTTTCATTTATTAATTAGAACTGCTAGGGAGTCACCCACTTTTTATGGTTTATTTGGAATTAATTTTTTTTCATAATACATTTTAAATAAATCTAGCACTTTATTCTTCTTATTGGCAACATAAATAGGCAATTCAAGTAAAAATATATTTACAGGAGTATGAATAAAATTTTTTAAAAGGCTCATTTTAATCATTTTGCTTAAATTTGTGTTATATTGTCAGATCAGGACAACACAAAGTGATCTGGAGGTTTAAGAAATTACAAAACATTTTCAGACCAAAAAAAAAAAGTATTTCTTATTTGCCTGAAAGATCTTTGGAATTGTGTCTTGCAATGCACTCCTCACATTCAAAAAAGTTCTGAGATCTTTAAATTGAGTGTCAGTATTCCAGATAAATCTCTACAAGATGATGCTAAATAAGTTCTTGAAACATAACCTAGGAAAGTATACAAAATTATCACTGCTCTACAACATATAAAATCCACTACAAAAATTCAAGCTTGACTCAAAAGATAATATTCCATATCATACTCTAGATTGTTACACATTTAATCATCTGAAAGACATGCAGGTATTAAATAAATGTCTAATGCTGCTTGAGTGTGATCAGACTTTGAAATATATGCACCACCAGTGAATATGGAAAGAAAAAATGATTTGGCCATTCACTGAATAATAAACAATTTTTCTTAATGTAGCATGTCCAATGGCTTAAAACCCATAAAAAAAAGTCCTCAAACTTTTTACTTGTAGATGAGCCACTTTTCATCTACTTTCAAGGGCCTGAACTTTCCTCATTCTCTAGATATATATAAGTGCTAAAGAAGTTTCAGAGAGAGAGAGAATTTGGGGCTGAGAAACCTGTACAAACAAACCTTGTTCTTTTGAATAATTTATACCCCAAGCCCAAACTCTACTCATTCCTTATTAATTAAGTACACAAGCTCAAATTTCTTTACCCTGTCAAATCCTAATCAATTTATTGTTTCATCCTCTAAAAAGTACAAGAGCTGTCTGCGTTGGTCATATCCTTAGGTCCCGTATCTATGAGATGTACTTATGTATGTCTGTAATCAAATTTGTTTTTCTTCTGTTAATTTCTTTCATGTGAATTTAATTCTTAGACCAGCAAGAACCTTGGAAGGGTAGAAGAAATTTCAACCTACCTGACAGTGTAAACATTGGGTTAAGAGTTTGCTATTGGTACCATTTTTGACATGAGCCAGGCATGAGTCTGGCGTAGATAAGATGCTATACTGGGGAAATACATGAATGTGCTCACATCATTAGGCCAGGGCTGGGGACTAGGAGCCCTCAGAAGTCCTAATCTCTGTCAAGAGGCAAATTTTATCACTCCCTACAATGTTACTCTTACATATTTACGTACTTTTGCCACTAAGGAATTTTGTATCCTCTAATGGTGGTTGTTTTTGTTTTCTCCCAATAGCAGCATTTTCCTAAACAGCGGATCCCCATTTCATGCATATTTAGGAAATGTAATAAAGAATTGAAGATTTGTGAGTGAGAACTCTCCCTTTCTTGATGCTTTTTCAAATAATTACTTTCTTGTCCATAAATTTAAATATGCCACTTTTTTATAACTCGAGAATGCAATATTGATAGTCTTGTTGACAGCCAGGAGACATTAAGTCAACATTTTAATTAAATTAATATGACACTGAGTTTTTCATACCTGCAACTTCTAGAAGGAGAGATTAATCTTTACTGCATTTACTTCTGGAAAAACAGAAATTTAAAAAATTAATCTTGATCATATTTTCCTCTCCTTATATTTGTATTAAATTAGGCTATTGGTCATAGTTAAAATGACATGTAATAAACTAAAAAAGCTGGTTAATAAACTGAGATGTGTTTCTAAAACCAGACCCGACTTGTTACCTTAATAGAGGGAATCTTAATTCACATAGGACATCTCCATTTGAATACCATTTAGTTACCTTGATAATTATTTTCTAATTTTTCACAGAAATTTAGTATGTTCTGTTATTTTCTGCCCAAATTCTACTTGTGCTAAGATTCCAATCCTCCCTTCCCATGGGACTCATCAAATGATATAGATATCACAAGAAAATGCCTTGAACTATGGGAAATCTAACTTTGAATTCTGTCTTCACTAGCTGAGTGATACTTGGAAAGTTACCCAACTTTACTAATCTTCATTTTTACATCAATACGATTAGAAAAAATTGCACCTATCCTGTATTTAGGTGTTTTATTGATTTGTTTTTGTTTGTTTATTTATTTAAATAAATTCTATAGGCTAAAATAAGTAAAGGATTTTTAGTTCTCACAAAGTAATCAAGGTAAATAAATGGCAGTTATTGTTTTTAATAAGGAAGAGATATTAATATTAATATCGAAGACCCAAGAAGAACACAAAAGGTAATGCTTAGAGGTCAAGTTTTATCTTCTTTTAGCTCACACAGAAAATTAGGAGTAATATGACATACATACATAATTCTTCAATTTTGATAATGTTGGCCAAATAGTGGTTTTCAAAAATCCTTTCTACATTCTGGACACTGTTTCTCTGAGTATAAAAACATGTTCTAAGTATTTGCTTTGAGCTTATTGCTTGTCCTTGAATCACTTATAGCATCTTTGTCACAGGAGCCTCTTATTCTGATGTAACCAAATCTATCATTCATTTTTCCTTAGAATAGGAGACTTCTGTTAGTGTTATTCAACTAATGGCCTGCCCCTGAAGAAGGGTAAATCAGAATCTTCTAGAGGATTCCGACACATACTCCTTGCAGGCTGACAAGAAGAGGTATGGCCCCACAGTGAGCATCTGGTACTAATATCACTGATGATGTGTTGCAGAATAAACGTTAAAACCGCAGTTATATAATCAAGAAATATAAATACAGTGACACAGATCTTTGCTCCTGAATGTGAATAGGAGATCCGCATTCAAACTGAATTAGAAAAAACGGGTACTACTGAAGAATAACAGCTTTGAAAATAACAGTTTTCATGTTCTAACAGTACTGATTATGTTCCTACCCAAATTTACAATTTTTCTTTGACTGTGCTAAAATATACATCACAACTGAATCAAGAAGAATCTGAAAATCTAAACAGACCAATCAGTGGTATGGAAAATGAAACAATCATCAAAAACCTACCAAGAAGTAAAGTCCAGGAGCACATTATTTCACCGGTGAATTCTACCCAACATTCAAAGAAGATGTAATGCCTATTCTCCTCAAACTCTTCCAAAAAAAATCGAAGAGGAGGCAATACTTCCCAACTCTTTTTATGAGGCCAATATTACTCTGATACCAAAACCTAGAATAACACACACACACACACACACACACACACACACACACACACACACACAAAATACAGATCAATATCTGTCATGAACACAGACACAAAAATGCTAAATAAGATACTACCGAACCAAATAGAGCAACATATTAAAAAGATTATACATCACGATCAAATGGGCTTCATCCCAGGGGCAAAGGGATGGTTCAACATACACAAATCAATTAACGTGATACACCATATAAAAAAATTAAAAAATAAGAATCATATGATCATATCAATCCATGCAGAAAAAGCCTTTGACAAGATACAGCATCTGTTGATCTTCAAAACAATGAACAAAATAGATATAGAAAGAAAAATACCTGAATATAATAAAGGCTATATGTGACAAGCACTCCGCCAACATTATACCAAATGGTGAAAAACCAAAAACCTTTGCTCTAAGATCAGGAACAAGGCAAAGCTGTCCACTACTGCCACTGTTATTCAGTGTTACTTAGGAAGTCCTGGAGAGTGCAATCAGGCAAGAAAAAGATATAAAAGGCATCCAAATAGGAAAAGAAAAAGTCAAAATGTCACTATTTGTGGATAACATGATTCTCTAGATAGGAAACCGTAAAGACTCCACAAGAAAACTACCAGACAAGAAGCAAATACAGTAGAGTTTCTGAATACAAATCAATGTTCAAAAATCCATAGCGTTCCTATACTATAATAACGAAGGGTCAGAAAAAGAAGTGGAAAAATCATTCCTTTTGCAAATGCAACAAAGAGAATAAAATACCTAGGAATAAAGCTAATAAATCATGTGAAGTCCTTATATAATGAAAACTATAAGGAGACCCTATTAAAAGAAATCAAAAAAGAGATTCTGTGTTCTCAGATTGGAAGAAACAACATAGTTAAATGACCTTGTTACCTAATGCATTATACAGATGTAATACAACCCCCATCACAATCCCATCAGCATTTTTTAAAGAAGTGGAACAATAAATCATCAGATTTGCATGGCAGCACAAAGACTCTGAATTACCAAAGCCATCCTGAGAAAACAAAAAATGAGGCTGGAGGCATCACTCCGGCCAACTTCAAATTATACTACAAAGCGACAGTAATCAAAACAGCATGGTATTGGCAGAAAAACAGACACACGGACCAGTGGAACAGAATCGAGAGTCCAGAAGTAAACCCATATTTCTATGGGCAAATAATTTTCGACAAACAAAGCCTAAAACATACAGTGGAGAAAAGAAAGATCTTCAATAAATAGTGCTGAAAAAACTGGAAAGCCATCTGCAAAAGAATGAAACTAGAATGTTGTCTATACCACACACCATAATTAATTCAAAATGGATTAAGGACCTACCTGAATATAAGACCTGAAACATTAAAATGCATAGAAGAAAACATAGGGACTAAACTCAAGG
>NW_011889390.1:521039-522635 GCF_000151845.1 Pteropus vampyrus
TGTTTAAGCAGGAATAACTACTCAGTCAATACAAACTACTTGGTTATAGTTGATCTGCAAAATTTAAGCCCTCCCTTTTTACCTTAGTTTTGTATCTTAATAAACTTGTTCATACCTTACCTCTTAGCACAGAAGCAAACATTCTTGCATCCTCAGATACACCTCCAATTGTAGAATTTTTTTCTGAACCACTAGAGGATGATCATTTTCATCCTGAATCTCAGCATATACTTTTGCTGTATTACACAGAGGATAAGAAGCAATATATTATTTACTGGTGGTTATTTATGCTAAGCAATGCACTGGGGTAAATACTTACTGCACTTTATTTTTTCTGAAACGATGGAAATCACCTAAATAAAATAAAAAGTAATTCCCAAAAGACATGTCTAATATCGCAAAATCCACAGAGGACACTGATAATGATGCTTCTGGCACAATAATGTTAAGTTGTGGTTACTTCTTTTAATTATGATGTCCTGGTAATTAATTTGACTTGATTTAATAGGCACTGAATACTGTCCTCTAATCATTTTAAAGACACGACCCAACTGTTTATGTTTACCAACACCTTGCACACATTACCAAGTACACAAATGAGACACAAATACAGAAAAACCTTATGAAGTAAGAGAAACTGCCATAAACAATATATGTACATAGGTATTCTTTTTGAAATTAAATTTATTGAGGGGACACTGGTTAATAAGATTATATAGCTTTCAGGTGTACAGTTTGATAATACATCATCCATATATTGCATTGTGTGCTTACCACCCAAAGTCAAATCTTCTGTCACCATACATTTGAGCCCTTTACCCTTTTCTACGAAGCCCCTTTCCCTCTAGTTACCACTAAACTGTTGTCTGTGTCTATCAGTTTTTTTGGGGTTGTCTTGTTTGTCTTTTTGCTTTCAGTTTTACATCCTACAAGAGTGAAATACTATGGTTCTCAACTTTTTTTGTCTGGCTTATTTCTGTTAGGATGGTTATCTCACAGTCCATCCATGTTTTCGCAAATGGCAATATTTCCCTTTCCTCATGACTGAGTAATATCCCATTGGATTTATGTACTACATCTTCTTTAGCCAATCATCTGTTGAAGGGCATTTCAGTTATTTCTATGTCTTGGCTACCATGAGTAATAAAGATATCAGATATATGCATTTTATAAACTCCAGGGAGACTACAGTAAAATAATTATTTAAAATATCAATTTCACGGTTATGAAAAATCTCTGAAATTAACAACTATGGGAACATCTTGATAAATACTTATGCTACTGACAGTCAATGACTAAATTTCCTATAAAATAATTTGTCCAACTTTAACAATTGAACTGAAGTTTTTCAAGCTTATTTATAATATTTCATCTCACAAACAACATTATTATAATATTAGATACCATGCTTCCATATTGATTACGATTACATCTGTATTTGCTATAAGACGAATATAGAATTTAATCAGATTTAATTTAGTGCTTTAAATAAACCATGGAATAAAAATTATGATAGCATTTCCATGCCATAAATTATGAAAGCAAGTACAGTTATGGAAAGGTAGTTATAGTATGTACTTAAATATCTATCTAAAT
>NW_011889391.1:0-320 GCF_000151845.1 Pteropus vampyrus
ATTTTACACAGCCAGTTATGTTGTACATAAAATCAGACGTGACCTCCTTCTTTCTGTGAGAATACAGGGAAAGTGGTGTAGACGGTAGATGAAGACGGAAAGAGCGTATATAAATAATAATGACGAGTGATCAATATACAAAGCCTTGGTCTAAACTCATTTAGATATCTGTTCCTGAAGACACATCATCAAAAGATATGTTTTTCTCTAAAAATGAATACATTTTAAAAAAAATACAGAGTACAGTTTAAATTTTAAAATAATAAAAAATGTCTAACCACCTCCAAAATCCATACTTCCACTTTATTGAATTCCTGCTA
>NW_011889391.1:1908-2254 GCF_000151845.1 Pteropus vampyrus
GCTGGGACTTAAATCTCTAAAGCCTCTGCCTTCACTCTTCTGTATTTCGAAAACAGAATTAATTGGATTTCTGGTTCTGAATTTTCCCCTGTGAATGCTGCAATGACACTAGCAAAGGCTGAACTTTTAATTCTTCACTTTTTTTACTGAATTGATGATCAATGTCAAAAATTTACCAGAATTTCTTTTAATGCTATGCTTTATGGCTACCTGAATCTATATCCTCCTCCAGTGAAACCAGATGTCTAACAAAATTCAAATAGGTCCTCTACTTAATGATTATCATCTGCTTTTCATTGTTCACCTGTTTCTTCCACTTCGGAAACATCTCTTTCACCTCTTATTT
>NW_011889391.1:3559-7712 GCF_000151845.1 Pteropus vampyrus
AAATTCAAATAGGTCCTCTACTTAATGATTATCATCTGCTTTTCATTGTTCACCTGTTTCTTCCACTTCGGAAACATCTCTTTCACCTCTTATTTAGAAGTATGCAAATCTTACACATTGCTTTTTTTCATTAGCCGCGTCTTATTCCTTTTGTACAGGTACATGTCAAGCATTCTCATTGCGATGATTTTTTGACATGTATGGTGGGAAAATTTTCCCTTCTTCCCTTTTATTTTCTTTGACTGGCTTAATAAATTTACATAAGACAGATTAACGGAAGAAAAACAAATTGAATTTTGCACACGTGGGAGCATCATAATGAATGTGATACTCTAAGAAGGGACCAACGGAGACAGTTTTTATACCTTTTAGACAAGAAAACAATAAATTTGTGAAGAATTGAAGACTTGACAAGACAGGGTTTGGCTTGAGGAGGAAATTAGTGAACAAGTAACAAGTTTTGTTTATAGAGCCTTATCAGCCCTAAATTTCCTATCTCTGGCGATAAAAAAGACCTTCTTGGTACAGGGAAGGTACTTTTCATATGAGAGATATATTTCCTACATTCAGGAGGACAAAGGAAGGTGAAAGTGTCCTTCTGTTGGTTCTTTCTTAAGAAACTTAAATTCAAAGTAATATTCCAAAGTGGCATACTTTTGGATGTCATATTCTGCTCTCCTTCAACTGTATAGCATCCACTGCAATAGTATACTCTTTATCAAGTTACATATTTTATCTAGTTATATATATGTAGATAGATATATATGTCTTTCTACATTCCCAGCATCCTTAGTATGCAATTTGCATAATTAATGACCCATTAATAGTGTGTTAAGTACTTTCTAGTTGTTAGTTAGACTGGTGAATTTTCAACAAAGAGTAGAACTAAATAGCATTTGGAACCTGTTTATACTAACAAAATTCAAATGCACAAGGAAGAGCTTTCATTTTAAAAAATGTGCTGGAATAATGCTTTCAGAAAAAGAAAGCCAAGGTCTGTTTATTTCCAATATATCTTTTGTGTGCTATCATTTTGAAAGTTGGTAAGTACTAGAAATATGAATTTGTCATCTGCCCAAATTCCTCCCATACAGCTACCAAAGTAATATTCCAACTTCTTGTATCTTGGTCAACCACATTGGTCGATGACTTGATAGGATCTTTCAATGGGACAGAGGACACAATCCTGTGTTCCTGTTATTCTACCCCATAAAATGTCTCTACTATCCTTCCATCAATATGCTTCTTAAACACCTTTCATTCAGTACTCAATTTGTGAAACAAAAGGTATGGGTCTAAACAGGATATTTTGAAGATCTTAAATAATGTTTTGTGCTTTCCAAGTATTATTCAACTTATCTCTGCATATATGATCACATATTTCAAACGTTATTATGTATTTCATGATCTTTCTCTAGCAAACTCATTATACAGGTATTTAAAGTGAGATCCAGAAATAATCAATAAATTTCTGGAGTATTATAGGCATGATTATTTTATAATTGAAAGAATTTGGTCTTCATGGCTCTTGACTACAGTTTAATAAACTTCAGAGAATGATGATAAATGAGATGTCAGACAGGAAAAAATAAATACTATATGTATCACTTACATGTGGAATCTTTAAAAGCTGATCTTGGAGAAACGGTGTAGAATTTTACCAGGGGCTGAGGGAGGAGGGAGCTGGGGAAAACTGGTAAAAGGGTACAAACTTACAGTTATAAGATGATTAATTCTTGAGAGCTAACAGTATAATGATTATAGTTACCATACTGTACCAAAATTATTAAAAGAAGAGATCTTAAACATTGACACCACAAAAACATTGTGTGACATAATGCAGGTGATAGTAAATGATATGGTAGCAATCATACTACAATATATAAATATGTCAAGTAAGCATTGTATCACACAATCCCAGGAAGCAAAAGGAAATACATAAAATGGTGTTTTCTGAACTTGTTTAATGTGACAAACTTAGGGGATACTTACTGCATTGGCCATGTTCTGAGTGATATTTTAAGCTAAGTAAATCATCTCTGGAGGTTGACAAGCACAGATTTCTTTATGTTCATTAAATGATGTGGCTGATTGTAATATATTATAATGTATTCCTGCTATGAAGTTTACTTATTGCAGTTAATTTATTTTTTAATTACAAACAGGTAAATGAAAAATTTGCATGTAAACAAAGTAACTTATGAAGTAGTAAGTAGAAGACACTGTATGTACACAAATATTCCAGGCAATTTGATTTTTTCAGAAACCTCACTGGGAGCTACGAAGAGGTATAGCCTTTTTTTCAGGGTTCTATAAAGCTAGAGTACACCTTAGGCTAAAATCATGAAAACAAAGTGTTCTTGATTTGAGGAAAAAGAGACACCTTTGCATATTTTATTGTCATTATTTGTGGGACGATGGTGATGCAAATAGATTTACTGCTATAAGAGATATATTGGAGGTCAACTCAAACTAAATCATTGTAATAATTTACTACCAAAAAACAGAAGACACGGAGGTATTTGCATTACCCAAGAGCTTTACTAGTAACATCTACTTCCCTGGAGCACATAAATGGAATGGGATTTGTCCTTGGTCATGTTTTCAAATACTTTTCCAAACTCATTTTTCCATCAGGTGCTTCTCTGTCTCCAGGGATGGCAAACTCTTTAGGTTACACAGTTGAGGCAGGACTTAAATTTAACTTCCTATGCATGACTGTCCATCTAGGCAGTAGTCTAACATCCTTCCAACTAATTTGATTAAAACCTGAGCTTTAGTGGCTATATTATTATTAAAAATTGGATAAAATTGGATAATTAACCTTTCAAAGGAATTGTATTTACTTTAAGATCTTTCTTAAATCATGGAAGAAACCGATGTTTTAAAATTTAAGACATCAGAGATAAGGAAGAAAAAAAGTCTGTATCTAAAAGACTTCCCTGGTGCTATTAGGTAGGCAACTCTCTACTTATAAGCCCTTCACTTCATAAAATAGTTGAATGGCCCTGAATGGGCTATTTTGAATAAATTCAGTGCTTGATAATGGTACCAAGGAAAACCAGGTTCACTAAGTTTCCTTATTCTTAGAAACAACATCAAAAGTGTTCATGGGTTGAAAAAGATATTTCTTATTTAAAAAAAAAATCAGTAATCATTTATAATGAAAGAGATAATTTTTCACGGAATGTTTTATGAAAGTTGCTTCTATATTTTACCAAAAATATACTGAACTTTATTCTATATAAGGCATGACTAGAGATAAAACATTTATAATAAAATTCTGAAGTTTCTTACAATCTAATGGTGCATAGACTTGCTTTTGGAATACCTTTTTGATGTGAAATGTACTATAAAGAATACTTAAATAACAAGTTATACTAGATAAATTTTTAAAAAGTACCCTTGTAACCGGTATCCAAACCAAGAAACAGAAGATTACCAGAATCAGAGCCTTCTACTTCCTCCTATTGAGTAACTAATTTCTAACCCCAAAGGAATAATTGCATTCCTGGCTTTTATCACAGTAGAATACTTTCATATTTTTTTTGAACCGTACATAAGTAGACATCTAAAGCATTTACTCTTTCAGCCAATAATGACTTGTGCAATAATACATATTTTTGCATTCAATTTTAGTACATTCATTCTCATCATTGTCTAGCATTCTTTTGTAGAAATATATTATTATTTATTTGTCTACTTTAATGTGGATAGTCAGTTGAGTTTTCCCTTTTCTGTTATCAATAATGTTAATATGGACACTTTCATAATGTCTTTTGGTAGAAGATATACACTAATTTACACAGTTATCTATGACATGTGCCAATTCACACTTCCACAACACACTACCATTGTGTGAGTCTTCGCTGTTAAATCATTACTGATACTTAATGTAGTCTTTCATTTTAATTTTACCGAATATGTAGATAACACTATTTTGCCAATGACTAAAAAATTGGATAGCCACTTTTATGAAGTGTTTCTTGAAGTAAAAATGCAGAATAGAATTAAATGAGTACAACTTGATGGTCGTAGAAATTATACACACATTCTAACTATCTACCTGTCATTATTGCCACTTCCATTTCAAGTAAAACTGGCCTATAGATGTAATATATTCCATTGGTATGAATGTATTCTCAACCTTCTC
>NW_011889391.1:8517-8820 GCF_000151845.1 Pteropus vampyrus
TGCCAATGACTAAAAAATTGGATAGCCACTTTTATGAAGTGTTTCTTGAAGTAAAAATGCAGAATAGAAGGCCTGTTAAATGAGTACAACATGATGGTCGTAGAAATTATACACTCATTCTAGCTATCTACCTGTCATTATTGCCACTTCCATTTCAAGTAAAACTGGCCTATAGATGTAATATATTCCATTGGTATGAATGTATTCGCAACCATCTCCCACTATTTCAGTCGTCTCAAATAGAAATGGGTATATGTATTGATTCATATCAATACAGATATAGAATATGGTAACCAGATATGC
>NW_011889391.1:9500-12009 GCF_000151845.1 Pteropus vampyrus
TTAAGAAAATGCTAAGGTAAGGATGAATAGTGGGAGAGTTGAGCCAGTGAGAAAAGCCTTCTGATAGCGAAAATATGCATTGGGTTATAAATCTAAATCACAGTCCCATTTACTGGAATGAAACTATTCTTACGAGAAGGGTTTTGTCTACCAGATCCATGGGGAGGTAGGTCTCTGGTCAATGTAGGCTTTCAAAGGAAGGAATGGAGTAGGAGCCTGAAGGTGATAAGAAGCAAACGTTTCATACTTGCTTTCATACTGAGCGAGAAGTGTCCAAAGTTCATGAGTTCATTAAAACAGATAAATATTGGTTCCTTTGCAGCTAAGTATGCCATTGCACCACAGTTCTTGAGATGGGGACAAACAGTATAACATGAAATGTGGTACTCTGGGACTAATTACCTAAATTCATTTCTTGGCAATGTGGGATCTGGAACTTAGATTAGTAGAGTGGATTCAGGCATCTGGCCTGGACATGGGAATGGTGTGGTCAGCATGGGTAGATGTCAAGAAACCTCTACTCAGCTATAACTAAGAGTGGAAGTAGGCTCGGGAAAAACAAGTCCTAAGTTGGGTGGCAGAGAGCTCCAAACATGAGCTGAGGCTAGGATCAGCAACTGGAATCTGACCCTTGGGTGAGAAGAGTCTAATGTAGATGAAAATGGATCCTGCAGACTCTGCTTTGAGACATGATGCTATAATGGAAAACATCTTTTAGCCCTTGATGGGGTGTTAGTTGGCTCTGTATAATCTTAGAAACTCTCTTGAACAATCATATATGCATGTTTTTATATGTCTCTGGGTAATGTACATATTAAACACATCAAAAGAGATAAGGAAACTGAGGCTGAAAATGATTAAGTAATCTAAGGTCACACAGATGACAAGTAAAAGACAGTACAATGATTTGAACTCACATCCGCCTCGTTTCGAAATCAAGTTTTTATCTTAAACTGTCTCCCACCTTGATCATTTTCTTGAATATGAAAATAAAACACAAAATCCTGGTTCTCTGACCATGTATAATGGCTATTAAAGTGTCTTTAAAAAAAAAAGTACGAAAAAAATGTAAGGGATATGTTTTTTCCATAAACATAGATATAAAAGATGGCCATTGAATTCAATTTTACATAACATAAATAGGTGTTATTTTTGTAGATATGAACACATTTAATGTTTTTAATAAAGTACATTTAGCGTGGAAGTGGTTCGGATAATGAGTGAGAGGTCCTGATATGTGAAATGGTCTATGAACAACAAATAAATTATTTGGTTTTATAAAAGAAAATATTTAGAGTAACAAAATATTTTTATTTGTCTTAAAACTCTTTTCAGTAATTAAAGGCTAGTAACCTTCTGAAAATTACATGTTTTTAATGTGCTATTTGATCCTTATGATATCCTGACTTATATAACACTGAGTGCATTTTATACACTGAAGGGATATATTAAATTAGAGAAGAGGATCCAGATGAAAAACCCATAGAACCCATTACTCTGTCATTCCAGAATCAGAAAAGAGTGCCTCTGTGTTCCTTTCTGGAGAACAACCTCAAATAAAATGAATACTCTTGAGAAACTGAAATTTTGTTACATTTTTCATAATTGGAATAATCGTTAATTGATTACTGTGAGAACAATGTGAGCAATTAAGTTATTCAACTAAATGTTAAGATTACCTGACACCTATTTACTCAGCAATGACCACTATTAAAATGGCATTAAAATACGATTCCAGTTTATTTTACAGATACAGAGCCAATGTACTAATGTGAATATTACTTTGTTCTTCATTTTCTATTAAACATATGCTTTTATTAATAACTATTCTTTTACAACTTAGATTATATAAATTGAGAATTTCAGTTTTTTTAAAAACATAATTTTAACTAATACAATACTATAAACACCTCAAGGCAGATGGAGTCCTCTGTTCCAGTGACTTTTAGAGAAGGTGCTGGTACTTTACTCCCAACTTCCATTCAGGCAGTTTCTGTACTGCTATCAACAGCATCATACCTGGCCATCAGAGTGAGGATGAGAAGGGCAATTTGTAGGCTTATGTGAAGACTGAAAAGTGTAATGTAAACTTAGAGCTGCTGATCCAGGGGATGTTTGCTGATATAATTAGGGCAGAGTGATGAGAAAGAGAGGATCTGAGAAGTTCTCTACATCAAATGATCCTTGTCCCTGATACTTATTCAGCCTAGGCTGAAAGGCAAGTATTGTGGAAGGATTTAGTTTAGGATGAACATACTAGAACAAAATAAAACAAATGAGGTTTTTAAAAAAATTTACAAAGTCTTGAATGCATTAATTTTGTAGGGAACAGTCTTTCATTTATTCAAGAAATGTTTTTACATGGCATGCTGGAGATGAGCATAATAAATAGTAACATAGAAACATTGGTAAACAAGAGAGAAAGGAGACTTGCATTAATGGAACTTTGAGGTAGGACAGGAGCTTTTTAATTTTTCTCATTAATTTACCACTTATATACTTCTAAGTA
>NW_011889391.1:12059-13693 GCF_000151845.1 Pteropus vampyrus
CTTATTCAGCCTAGGCTGAAAGGCAAGTATTGTGGAAGGATTTAGTTTAGGATGAACATACTAGAACAAAATAAAACAAATGAGGTTTTTAAAAAGAATTTACAAAGTCTTGAATGCATTAATTTTGTAGAGAACAGTCTTTCATTTATTCAAGAAATGTTTTTACATGGCATGCTGGAGATAAGCATAATAAATAGTAACATAGAAATATTGGTAAAGAAGAGAGAAAGGAGACTTGCATTAATGGAACTTTGAGGTAGGACAGGAGCTTTTTAATTTTTCTCATTAATTTACCACTTATATACTTCTAAGTATTATGATGGAACATTCATAGGCTAACACAGTTTCATAGGAGGGATAGAACAAACCTAACTAAATCCACTAACACTACCTTTGGGCTGAACAAGTTTATTAAACTCATTTAAAAAAATGGAATCATGAGAAAGATAAGTGGAACTGAAGGGTTAGAGGGGTTGCTCTGCTCATGGTATCTCACTGGGGCACACCCACAAACAGAGATGTATAAAAAGACCTTTTTTATGAGTGAATTTATTAACACTCTTCCTAGTTAGGAGCAGATTAAGATCAATAATGACTGTTCCCTACATTCAATTTAGGCATAATGATAAGATATTGGAAAGACATCAGAGGTGTATTGGTGAGACTACAGCAAACTCTGTCACAGTATCCGAACTGCAACTCTCAGAATCTTCCAGTAAATACTTTGGGGTAACAATAGAGTTTTACCCAGAACATAATTTAGTGCTGATTGCTTATTTCAAGGCACCTTTCACATCTTTATTTCTTAAGCTGTAGATCAGTGGGTTTAATGTGGGGATGACAACTGTGTAGAATACAGAAGTCATTTTGTCTGTGTCCATGGAGTAAGTCGAACTGGAATGGATATACATGAAAATGAGTGTCCCATGAAATATAGCCAAAGTCGTTAAGTGAGAGTCACAGGTAGAGAAGGCTTTGTGTCTCCCCTCTGCTGATTTCATTCTAAGGATGGTAGTTATGATGTAGCTGTAGGAGAGGAGCACAGTGATGATGCTGCACCCCACGATATAGATACTGGAAATGAACAATACTATCTCAGTGAGGGATGTGTCTGAGGAGGAAAGGGCTAGTAACGGTGGGACACCACAGAAAAAGGGATCGATGATATTTGAATGACAATCGAATTGTGCAAGATGTGAAGATTGTCATATCCACCAAAGCTTCGATGTATACAATGACCACAAGCTGGATACAAATTGTGGACATTCGTGGACATGGCAACTGTATAAAGAAGTGGATTGCAAATGGCAACATAGCGGTCATATGCCATGACAGCCAACATGAGACACTCCACGTCTGCAAAGATCCAAAAAAAAACCATTTGAAGAAAACAAATTATATGGAATCCTTTTTTGCTCAGATAAGAAATCGACTAGCTTCTTGGGAGAAACCGTGAAGGAGTAGCAGACATCGCAGAAAGACAGATTGCTCAGGAAATAGTACATGGGCGTGTGGAGTCTGGGGTCCATGCTGATCAGCGGGATCATCCCCACGTTGGCAATTACAGTGATGCCATAAACCAGCAGAAAGAGCACAAAGAGCCCCAGCTGCACGTCCCGTCTTCCAGAAAGTCC
>NW_011889391.1:14373-16720 GCF_000151845.1 Pteropus vampyrus
GTTAAGTGAGAGTCACAGGTAGAGAAGGCTTTGTGTCTCCCCTCTGCTGATTTCATTCTAAGGATGGTAGTTATGATGTAGCTGTAGGAGAGGAGCACAGTGATGATGCTGTACCCCACGATATAGATACTGGAAATGAGCAATACTATCTCGGTGAGGGATGTGTCTGAGGAGGAAAGGGCTAGTAACCATGGGACATCACAGAAAAAGGGATAGATGATATTTGAACTGCAGAATGACAATCGAATTGTGCAAGATGTGAAGATTGTCATATTCACCAAAGCTTCGATGTACACAATGACCACAAGCTGGATACAAATTGTGGACATTCGTGGACATGGCAAGTGTATAAAGAAGTGGATTGCAAATGGCTACGTAGCGGTCATATGCCATGACAGCCAACATTAGACACTCCACGTCTGCAAAGAACCCAAAAAAAACCATCTAAAGAAAACAAATTATATGGAATCCTTTTTTGCTCAGATAAGAAATCGACCAGGATCTTGGGAGAGACCGTGGAGGAGTAGCAGACATCGCAGAAAGACAGATTGCTCAGGAAATAGTACATGGGCGTGTGGAGTCTGGGGTCCGTGCTGATCAGCAGGATCATCCCCACGTTGGCAATCACAGTGATGCCATAAACCAGCAGAAAGAGCACAAAGAGCCCCAGCTGCACGTCCCGTCTGCCAGAAAGTCCTACGAAGATGAAGTCAGTAAACACAGTGCAGTTCTCAACAGCCATCACTCAGGTCTGGAAGCCCCTGGTTGTGAAAGAAGAAACGGAAGTGGGGGGTTAACACCATCTTACTGTCTTAATAGTTAAATTACTGGTCCTTTCTCTTTCTCAGTAATTAGAAAAAGATCAACAACACTGTCTTTCAAAAATGTGAGTGGCTATACACACATGTCACTTAAAATGCTATCAGTTATCTACAATTTACGGATTTGTTAGTTAGGGCAAAGACAAGAAAAGGCAGAGGTAAATCAGAGACATAGATAGATGAGCCTTAGTCTACATCCTTTACTATTTTTCAGTACTAGGACATGGAAACATTCCTGGTTATCATTATCATATTGCCTGGGTAGAATTGAATATATTGGTAAGCTTGAGGTTTTCTCTAATTGTATTCTATAGCTTGGATTCCAGATAAAATAAAATAGTTGTCTGGATTGACTCAGAATTGCCACGTTTCCAGCTTGTGAACACAAAAGGCACAAGATGGTGAGGATATGGAGACTGGAGAAGGAAATTCATTTAACACATAAGGTGATAAGAAAGGAACTATTGTTCTTGTGTAATAAATGATAAAACTGAAACTCAGTGATTAATTGGCCTGGCAAGGTTTCACAACTGCTGTGTGACAAAGCTAGGACTCAGTCACTTTTATAACAACTTCTGAATCTTCTTTCTATTTTTCAGTGGATATCAAACAATTCTAAGGAGTTCTTTTGTTCCTCAGAGGTGAAGTCACATCTCAAGGTGAGAAATATAAAACTTCTGTTCCTCTGCCCTTACAAGGCTTCACTTGGAACAGCAGTGCTTTATCTGTGGTAGAAATAAAAACAACACAAATGGGAACAGAGGCTATTTATTCAGAGTTTGCTATATGACACTTTGGTTAACTATTACTTGATATTGGTGAAAGATGAAAGAATTGAAGAAAGACCGAAGCCCACATTTAGGGTTCAACTACTGATTTGATGGTGTCACCATTTAATATGGACTACAATAGCATTAAGAAATAGGTGATAATTTATCAATTAGGTATAAATTAAAAATCTATATATTTTCTACATTAACTGTAGACATACCTAAGATGCTCAAGTAGATTTAGAATAACTCTTCTATTTCTTTTGTTCATTTTCTTTTCTTTTTTATTTTTGGTTTATGTTGAGGTTATTTTTAATATTACCATTATTACTCTGTCACAATTGCAGAAGTCCAGGAGTACTTCAGAGAATGGCGTCAGAGAAAGGCACTGTGAAAAACGAGTTCTTTCTCTTGGGATTTAGCGACCATCCAGAAGTCCAGAGTGTTCTTTTTGCTGTATTTTTTTCCATCTACTCTGTTACCCTGATGGGGAAATTTGGGATGATATTGTTAATCACAACCAGCCCCCACTTGCACACCCCTATGTACTTCTTCCTCTGCATATTGTCCTTCGTAGGTGCATGCTACTCTTCTATCATTGCCCCCAAGTTACTTGTGGACTTGGTTTCTGATAAGAAGAGTATTCTTACAATGGCTGTGCTGCACAGTTATATTTTTACTGCTCTTTGGTTGACACGGAATCTTTCCTCCTGGCTGCCATGGCTTATGACCGATTTATAGCAATCTGTAATCCAT
>NW_011889391.1:16770-18423 GCF_000151845.1 Pteropus vampyrus
ACAGTGATGCCATAAACCAGCAGAAAGAGCACAAAGAGCCCCAGCTGCACGTCCTGTCTGCCAGAAAGTCCTACAAAGATGAAGTCAGTAAACACAGTGCGGTTCTCAACAGCCATCACTCAGGTCTGGAAGGCCCTGGTTGTGAAAGAAGAAAAGGAAGTGGGGTTTAACACCGTCTTACTGTCTTAATAGTAAATTGCTGATCCTTTGTCTTTCTCAGTAATTAGAAAAAGAGATAAGCAACACTGTCTTTTAACAATGTGAGTGGCTATAGACACATGTCACTTAAAATGCTATCAGTTATCTACAATTTACGGATTTGTTAGTTAGGGCAAAGACAAGAAAAGGCAGAGGTAAATCAGAGACACAGATAGATGAGCCTTAGTCTACATCCTTTACTATTTTTCACTACTAGGACATTGAAACATTCCTGGTTATCATTATCATATTGCCTGGGTTGAATTGAATACATTTGTAAGCTTAAGGATTTCTCTAATTGTATTCTATAGCTTAGATTCCAGATAAAATAAAATAGTTGTCTGGATTGACTCAGAATTGCCACGTTTCCAGCTTGTGAACACAAAAGTCACAAGATGGTGAGGATATGGAGGCTGGAGAAGGAAATTCATTGAACACATAATGTGATAAAAAAGGAACTGTTGTTCTTGTGTAATAAATGATAAAACTGAAACTCAGTGATTAATTGGCCTGGCAAGATTTCACAACTGCTGTGTGACAAAGCTAGGACTCAATCACTTTTATAACTACTTCTGAATCTTCGTTCTATCTTTCAGTGGATATCAAACAATTCTAAGGAGTTCTTTTGTTCCTCAGAGGTGAAGTCACATCTCAAGGTGAGAAATATAGAACTTCTGTTCCTCTGCCCTTACAAGGCTTCACTTGGAACAGCAGTGCTTTATCTGTTGTAGAAATAAAAACAACACAAATGGGAACAGAGGCTATTTATTCAGAGTTTGCTATATGACACTTTGGTTAACTATTACTTGATATTGGTGAAAGATGAAATAATTGAAGAAAGACCGAAGCCCACATTTAGGGTTCAACTACTGATTTGATGGTGTCACCGTTTAATATGGACTACAATAGCTTTAAGAAATAGGTGATAATTTATCAATTAGGTATAAATTAAAAATCTATATATTTTCTACATTCACTGTAGACATACCTAAGATGCTCAAGTAGATTTAGAATAACTCTTCTATTTCTTTTGTTCATTTTCTTTTCTTTTTTCTTTTTGGTTTATGTTGAGGTTATTTTTAATATTACCATTATTACTCTGTCTCAATTGCAGAAGTCCAGGAGTACTTCAGAGAATGGCGTCAGAGAACGGCACTGTGAAAAACGAGTTCTTTCTCTTGGGATTTAGCGACCATCCAGAACTCCAGAGTGTTCTTTTTGCTGTATTTTTTTCCATCTACTCTGTTACCTTGATGGGGAACCTTGGGATGATATTGTTAATCACAACCAGCCCCCACTTGCACACCCCTATGTACTTCTTCCTCTGCATATTGTCCTTCGTAGATGCATGATACTCTTCTGTCATTGCCCCCAAGTTACTTGTGGACTTGGTTTCTGATAAGAAGAGTATTCTTACAATGGCTGTGCTGCACAGTTATATTTTTACTGCTCTTT
>NW_011889391.1:18473-18780 GCF_000151845.1 Pteropus vampyrus
TCTTACAATGGCTGTGCTGCACAGTTATATTTTTACTGCTCTTTCGTTGACACGGAATCTTTCCTCCTGGCTGCCATGGCTTATGACCGATTTATAGCAATCTGTAATCCACTGCTTTATACTGCTATTATGTCCAAGAGAATTTGCTGCCTGCTTGCTATTGGAGCATTTGGGGGGGGCACCATGAGCTCAGTAATTCACACTGCTAATACCTTCCATCTGTCTTTTGGCTCCAAAGAAATTAGCCATTTCTTTTGTGACATCTCCCCACTCTTCTCTCTGTCCTGCACTGACACTTACAAGCATG
>NW_011889391.1:19976-20841 GCF_000151845.1 Pteropus vampyrus
CGGGGGCACCATGAGCTCAGTAATTCACACTGCTAATACCTCCCATCTGTCTTTTGGCTCCAAAGAAATTAACCATTTCTTTTGTGACATCTCCCCACTCTTCTCTCTGTCCTGCACTGACACTTACAAGCATGACATTGTTCTGGTAGTGTTTGCTAGTTTGGTAGAGGGTATCTGTCTTCTAACAGTTCTTCTCTCTTACGTCTGCATCATAGCAGCTACTCTTAAAATGGGTTCTGCCAAGGGAAGAAGAAAAGGATTCTCTACTTGTGCTTCCCATCTGACTGTGGTCACTATTTACCATGGTACTCTCATCTTCATTTATTTGCGTCCCAGCACTGGTCATTCGCTGGATATTGACAAAGTGACTTCTGTGTTCTATATATTGATTATACCTATGTTAAACCCCATAATTTATAGTCTAAGGAACAAAGATGTCAAACATGCCTTTAGAAAAGGAATTAGTCTAAAACTGCTTTCCTAAGAATGGATGAAATTGAGCCTGAAAACTTTTCAGCAATGTCTATTTTTTGGCCTTTAGTTCTTGATTGGAAAAGTCAGTTTAATATGATGTTGCCAAATCTGTGAGTAATGAGGCCTCAACCACAGAATAAGGCATGATGCCATGAGCAATACCAGTTTTTTCTGTCAGCACTAGGAGTTTAGTCCCTGACAGGGAGTTAATTGGCTAAAGTCACAGAACTGACAAGTAAAAGATATATACAGATGGGAACTCAGGTCAGAGTCACTTCAAAGTCCATCTTTTATCTTAAACCTTTTTCATCATGATCATTTTCTTAAAATGAATATATAAAAAATCCTGGTATCCTAATCATATGTGAAATCTATTAAATCAAAGTCTTTA
>NW_011889391.1:21717-22035 GCF_000151845.1 Pteropus vampyrus
TTCATGAAACTTTGAGTTAGGGCACGAGATTTTCAATATATTTCTATTTATTGATTTACTGCTTACATACTTCGAAGTAGGGTGATATTGGTACACAGAAAGGAGACAAGTAACCTAATTTAACCCACTAACACTCCGAGCAAGTTTATTAATCTCATTATATGTATACATATATAAAGGAACCTTAAAGAGGGAACATTGAATTGACAAGGGGTGGGCGCCGGGGAGGTCGTGGTTGCTATTTCTTTGATATCTCACTGGGCCATACTCATGAACAGAGAAGGTAGGCATAAAAAGACCCTCTCTACAAAACAGCAG
>NW_011889391.1:22085-24511 GCF_000151845.1 Pteropus vampyrus
ACAGAACTGACAAGTAAAAGATATATACAGATGGGAACTCAGGTCAGAGTCACTTCAAAGTCCATGTTTTGTCTTAAACCTTTTTCATCATGATCATTTTCTTAAAATGAATATATAAAAAATTCTGGTATCCTAATCATATGTGAAATCTATTAAATCAAAATCTTTAGAAAATGTTTAAGAGATAATGAAATATTTTTATTTGCTTCAAAACTCTCTACAAATAGTAATTCAATACGAGTAACTTGCTGAAAATTATGTTTTTAATGTGTTGTTTGATTCTTAGGATGTTTTGAAGTACATAACAGTTCATTTTATGCACAACAGGATAGGGAAGAGGATTTTAAAAAAAAAAAAAACGTTGTATAACCCATCATTCTGTCCTCTTGAACCTAGAAGAGTTCCTCTGTTCTCTTTCTTTGACAACAACCTAAAATAAAATGAATGCTTTTGTGAACCTGAAATTGTGTTATGCTTTTCATAAGTGGATAAATTCTTAATTGATTAGAGTGCCAACAACATATGTACTTCATTTAGTTTTTGGAATAAGTTATAGGATTATCTAGCATCCATCTACAGAGCAATGACCACTATTAAAATTATGTTTAGGATACAGTGCATTTATCTCACAGATACCTGGAGAGTCAATATAGAACATTACAAATGTAATACTAATGTAAATACTATTTTTTTTTCTATTGAAAACATTATTAAGGTAATAAATCTTCCTTCTAACTTAAACTATATTAGTTCGATATTTCAGCTTTAAATTCATTTAACTTTTAACTAGTAGAATGCTATGATTACACAAAGTGAAATGAAGTCCTCTATTCCATTGGCCTTTGCAAATGTTCCAGATTCTGTATCCCAAAATTCCATTTATGCAGTTTCTTTACAATTGTCTAGAGCACTATATTTGTTCTCCAGAGTGAAGACCAGAAAGGAAATCCACAGGCTAATGTGCACTGTGAGGTGTAGTATAAATCTAGAACTTTTTATCTTGGGTCGTCTGCTGATATAACTGGGCCATCATGTTAGTGAATATTGGATCTAAGAAGATTTTCAGATCAAATGATTATTTTCCCTTAATTTCATCACAGCCAAAGCCAAATGGCAAGAAGTACAGATAGATATATCATCTAAGATAAACATTCTAGAAGAAAGTTAAAAAGATAATTCCTTTTCATATCATATTTCAGGTTACATTCATTAATTTATTAAAAATAGTTTTAAATGGCACCCTGGAGTTAGGCAATTGTAAATAGCAAAGCAGAAAGGATAGTGACCAAGACCGAAAAGAAATGTGCCTTCATGAAACTTTGAGTTAGGGCACGAGATTTTCAATATATTTCTATTTATTGATTTACTGCTTACGTACTTTGAAGTAGGTTGATATTGGTACATAGAAAGGAGACAAGTAACCTAATTTAACCCACTAACACTCCGAGCAAGTTTATTAACCTCATTATATGTATACATATATAAAGGAACCTTAAAGAGGGAACGTTGAATTGACAAGGGGTGGGCGTGGGGGAGGTCGTGGTTGCTATTTCTTTGATATCTCACTGGGCCGTACTCATGAGCAGAGAAGGTAGGCATAAAAAGACCCTCTCTACAAAACAGCAGAGAGAAACTATTATTACTTTATCTTAGTCTGGAGAGAAAACTAAGTTCAATAGTTACTGCTTCTTGCACTCAGTTGAGGCGCAAAGGAGAAATATCCAGAAGTTCGTGTGGGGATGCTACAAGAAGCTATGTCAAAGTACCTGAACTTGAGCTCTCAGAATCTATCAATACATACTTTGGTGTAAAAACACAGTTTCACCCAGAACATAATTTAGTGCTAATTGATTTTTTCAGGGCACCCTTCACATCTTTATTCCTTAAGCTGTAGATCAGTGGGTTTAACATGGGGATGACAACTATGTAGAAAACTGAGGCCATTTTGTCTGTGTCCATGGAGTAACTGGAGCTGGGTCGAAAATACATAAAGAGAAGTGTTCCATGAAATATAGCCACAGCGGTTAAGTGGGAGGCACAGGTAGAGAAGGCCTTGTCTCTCCCGTCTGCTGATTTCATTCTAAGGATGGTAGTTATGATGTAGCTGTAGGAGAGGAGCACAGTGACAATACTGAACCCAAGAATACAGCCACCGTAAGTGAACAACACTATCTCATTGATAGTTGTATCTGAGGAGGAGAGGGCTAGTAAGGGTGGGATGTCACAGAAAAAGTGATTGATGACATTGGAATTGCAGAATGACAATCGGAATGTGCAACAGGTGTGGATTGCTGAATCTACCAAACCCACAATGTAGGCAATGGCCACCAACTGTGTGCAGACATTCCTGGACATGGTAATTGTATAAAGAAGTGGATTGCAAATGGCTACATAGCGGTCATATGCCATGACAGACAACATGACAC
>NW_011889391.1:26732-27051 GCF_000151845.1 Pteropus vampyrus
CAACCACCCTGTGTCTGGTCCCTGGGTATCGAACACTGGACTTTCAGGAATAAGTGACAGATATAATAATGTGGTTCATCATCTGATATTTCATATATATAAGGTAATTTAGACTTTTAAAAATTATTTTACTTTGCCCCTCTCTACTGTCTAATATTTTATTTACTTAAAAGACTAAAACGACTCCAATCAACAGGCATTTTCTATTTTCAGCTCACCACCCCGACACCATCTGTTACAAAACAAATACACACCCACTAAGGCTGATATACTTGCACAGACACACATACACAAACATTATTCTAATAAACATATTCAC
>NW_011889391.1:27960-28178 GCF_000151845.1 Pteropus vampyrus
TGACAGATATAATAATGTGGTTCATCATCTGATATTTCATACATATAAGGTAATTTAGACTTTTAAAAATTATTTTACTTTGCCCCTCTCTACTGTCTAATATTTTATTTACTTAAAAGACTAAAACGACTCTAATCAACAGGTATTTTCTATTTTCAGCTCACCACCCCTGACACCATCTGTTACAAAACAAATACACACCTACTAAGGCTGATATA
>NW_011889391.1:28228-29560 GCF_000151845.1 Pteropus vampyrus
ATATAAGGTAATTTAGACTTTTAAAATTATTTTACTTTGCCCCTCTATACTGTCTAATATTTTATTTACTTAAAAGACTAAAATGACTCCAATCAACAGGCATTTTCTATTTTCAGCTCACCACCACTGACACCATCTGTTACAAAACAAATACACACCTACTAAGGCTGATATATTTGCACAGACACACATACAAAAACATTATTCTAATAAACATATTCACAAAATAAAGATTTCTGAAAAAAATAACAAAAAATAACCAAAATCACACTGTCTATGGATAAAAATATTTTGCTGTCTATATCATTGAATTTTTAATTGTTAAACACAAATGGTGTCAGAATTAACATCATAGATGTGTGTATATGTATTAGGAGTACAGGTATTTCTTACTATTGATTTACATTAATTTATTCAATCTATCTGCTGTTAATGGCTATTTGGTATATATACAACTTTTTTCATATGATAAAAATGTTAGTAAAATTACACATACATAGTTTATCATATCCATGTGTTTCTTTATAACACATTATATAAATGGTGTTTAAGAGTAAAGAGATTGACCTAAAAGAAAGGCAATTTTGACTTTTTTTACTGTAGTCAGATGTTTAAATTCTCTAAGTATCCACACATGTTATGATATATTTCATATATTTCCCATGTTCTGACTTGTCTCTAACAACCTCATGACATGAAACAGAACTGGAAAACCAAAAGTAATAAGTTAACTCCTAGAGTCTCTCAGACATTTTCATTGTGTTCATAGAAATTGCTCACAATTCATTCCTGAATACAGTACAATGAAACAAATTTGTCTCAAAAGATAATGGTCTTAAATAGTCTCATAGAATGTGAAAGTGTGTTTATGTTAAAGTGACATTTGAAATTTCACAAAATTAATGACCCAAAGACCCCTAGATTTCTGAGAGAACTGAGACCATCCAAGTCCTGCTTCATAGCTGAGGCAGGATCCTAACACTGATCGAGGGCAAAGGCAGCAAACGGGAAAGGTTGCCACATTGGGAGAGCACATGCTTTGTTTCTATTAGCTGGGTAATTGAATATAATTAATGTTGGTGTGAAGAGAGTGATGTAGAGGGAAGCTGCATCTCACGGTTCCAGGAATCAGATGGAAAATGAAGAAATTGGTGTCCCTTACTGTTATGCAACCTGGCAGCTTTGGAGATAATCTCTGAATTGCTCATTTATTGAACAATATTTCATCATGTGAATCAATCATTGCACTACAATTACAAACATAGGTTGGTTGTGTTCTTTAATACTTAGTGTTGGCTGAAATTCCAAGAAAATGTGTAATAATCATGTGCA
>NW_011889391.1:31149-32465 GCF_000151845.1 Pteropus vampyrus
CCATGTGATATATAATTTTGTATGTTTTTATAAAAGAAAATAAGTTGGTTTTGTCACTGACGATGATACTTCATAGAAGTTCAATGAAAATTATCGTGGTATTCTTTTCTTGTGTGGTGTCTTTACTGTTTACCAAAACCTGAAACACTCTCCATGGAACTATTCTATGGCTCTTCCTCAATGGCTTGCCACAGCATTGACAACACTTCACGTGACCGAATGTTGCCAAAGGACACATTTCTTGAAATCCAATGAGAAGTGATAAAAAGAAGTGAAAACAACATACTGCAATGCTTCATTTTCATTTGTTTGTATTTTAAGTTGCTTTTGCCATTAAAATGAAAATGAGGAAGAGAAAAAATAAATATTCCTGAGCTGTACACTATTCTGTCTTTTCTTTGTGTACGCATTGTGTTTGCGTGTCTGTTGACATTTGAAACTCTGAATGAAATGATGTTCACATTTTTTATTGGATGTATCTTATGGCATGTGGTCCATATGGACTTGGATTAACATACATTAGTATCTGTAATGTGTTATCTCTATTATTATTTGAAAAATACAAGAGTAAACTTGAAATTCACATGTTCAATGATATCATTAGAACAGTAATACAAAAGGAATGGTTGACTTATTAACCTTGATTAAAATATAAATAAGTTAGATCTTTAATATCCTTATACCAATGACAAATGAAGTCAGACAAATTCACGCAGGTCTAACAAAGAAATGTCATTGTTTGGCAATTAGATTGAAGAGTTTATTTAACTGAGTAAGCAGATAGAAAACGCTTCACTTACAGAATTCTCAAGACTTGGTTCATTTGTCCAAAAAGCAAGGTTTTCCTTCCCCGTATATTTTTAAATTGTGGCCATTTAGAAACCTACCTGAAATGAGCAAGTCTTTCTGTCATTATCTCTTGTACATGAACAACAGGCAGATTGCATTTTATTCCTTCCTAGTGACAGCTGGGACTTAAATCTCTAAAGCCTCTGCCTTCACTCTTCTGTATTTTGAAAACAGAATTAATTGGATTTCTGGTTCTGAATTTTCCCCTGTGAACGCTGCAATGACTTTAGCAAAGGCTGAACTTCTAATTCTTCACGTTTTTTTTACTGAATTGATGATCAATGTCAAAAATTTACCAGAATTTCTTTTAATGCTATGCTTTATGGCTATCTGAATCTACATCCTCCTCCAGTGAAACCAAATGTGTAACGGAATTCAAATAGATCCTCTACTTAATGATTATCATCTTCTTTTCATTATTCACCTGTTTCTTCCACCTCTGATACATCTCCTTCATCTCTTTTTCA
>NW_011889391.1:33540-35051 GCF_000151845.1 Pteropus vampyrus
TTTTAAAAAAACATGTTTTCTACCTGGCTATTACTCATAAGTAACCATTTTAAAAAGTATATGATAATTGAGAAGATATGGTTCAGGTGGAAACCCTTAAAGTCTTTTATATATAAAAAATATTCTTCATAGTTGTTTTCACAGCATGCTACTATGTGAGAGGTCATGGTATCCAACCAATGCCCCCTTGAAAACCAGAGAATCTTCTTGGGCTTTACTTCTAATCTGAAATGTTTTCACCAAAATGAATTTAAAGTTGACAACTAAAAATATCTAAGAAATCTAGTGTCTTTTAACTTAGACAATTGCAATGAATAATTAAGTGTGTCCTTGAATATTATACAGTCCTTCAAATACCTGGCCATTTCTATATTATCTCAACTGATCCAGTGCTTCGATGATCAGATACTGGGGCAGAGACAAAAAATGATCTTTACTTCTAGTGTAATTAATATGTAGGTCATTTCAGATCTATTACCTTAGCGTCTACAACCATTTTATGTACTTTCTGAAGAGTTACATATATGACCAAGCCTCATACAATATGTTTGGTTAATTTTGTGTTAGTGACATCTAATAGAAACTTAAGTGTTATCTATTGTTTCATTTATTTATGTAATTCGTTTTGCCATTTTCTGTCCCCCAAATTATGCAGGTCCTTGGGAAAACAAAGCTGGAATGCACAGTCCTTGAGCTAAAAATTCTCACAATCTTAGATTGGAAACTGAGATTTAATAAAAAGAGTGCTATTGAAACAATGTTTAAATGAGATAGTTGTCTGGGATCTTAAAAAGGGACATTTAACCACAGGGAAGAGACGGGAAGATGGGAAGGCAAGCTTCCTGGGGGAATGGACAGAGAAGTTTCTGTTTTTCTATTACCAACAATGTTAATGTGAACATTCTTGTACATGTTTTTAGTAGTGATATAGTCATTTATCTTGTATACAAAACCAGGAGTTGAAAATGTATTCATGTGTGTGTGTAAAATATAGATTTAGTACTGTCATCATACGGTTTTCTATAGAAGTCTGTAACTCCATACTTCCACTATCACTATTAGTAAAATGGATGTAATTCGATGGTATTGGGGTTCCTGCAACCTGTGAAATTATCTCTGTCATCATTGCCATTTCCATTCCAGGTCAAATTTGCCTAGAAATGCAATGTATTTCTTTGTTATGAATAAATTTGCAAATGTCTGCAATTTTTAAAAATCTCTCCAAAGATAGGAGTGGGTCTATGCATTGATAGAATCATATCAGTATAGGTTCAGAATGATGAATTCCTGCAAGTACTTGATTCCTTTTATACTAATAACTTGGATATCTACTTTTATGAAGCATCTCTTAAGTAAAGATGCAGACTAGAAGACCAGTTAAACGAGTCCAGCTAGATGGTAATGGAAGTCCTTTAATATATGCTATCTATCTCTCTATCATCATTGCCACTTCCGTTTCAATTAAAATTGCCCTATAGATGTAATGTATTTCATTGGTATGAATGTATTCT
>NW_011889391.1:35101-37458 GCF_000151845.1 Pteropus vampyrus
AAATTCACATGTTCAATGATATCATTAGCACAGTAATACAAAAGGAATGGTTGACTTATTAATCTTGATTAAAATATAAATAAGTTAGATCTTTAATATCCTTATACTAATGACAAATGAAGTCAGACAATTTCACACAGGTCTAACAGAAATGGCATCGTTTGGCAATTAGATTGAAGAGTTTATTTAACTGAGTAAGCAGATAGAAAACGCTTCACTTACAGAATTCTCAAGACTTGCTTCATTTGTCCAAAAAGTAAGGTTTTCCTTCCCCTTATATTTTTCAGTTTGGCCATTTAGAAACCTACCTGAAATGAGCAAGTCTTTCTGTCATTATCTCTTGTACATGAACAACAGGCAGATTGCATTTTATTCTTTCCTAGTGACAGCTGGGACTTAAATCTCTAAAGCCTCTGCCTTCCCTCTTCTGTATTTTGAAAAGAGAATTAATTGGATTTCTGGTTCTGAATTTTCCCCTGTGAACGCTGCAATGACTCTAGCAAAGGCCGAACGTTTAATTCTTCACTTTTTTTTACTGAATTGATGATCAATGTCAAAAATTTACCAGAATTTCTTTTAATGCTATGCTTTATGGCTATCTGAATCTACCTCCTCCTCCAGTGAAACCAAATGTCTAACGAAATTCAAATAGATCCTCTACTTAATGATTTTCATCTCCTTTTCAACATTCACCTGTTTCTTCCACCTCTGAAACATCTTCATCTCTTTTTCAGAAATATGCTAATCTTACACATTGCTTTTTTCATTAGTTGTGTCTGATTCCTTTCCCTCAAGTACATGTGAACCATCCTCATTACGATGGTTTTTTAAGTGTATGTGTTGGGGGCAAACTTTGCCCTTCTGCTTTTCTAAGTTCTTTGGTGGCCTGACATAAGACATAAGACAACTTAATTAACCTGACATAAGACAAATTAACAGGAGAAGAACAAATTTAATTTTGCATGTATAGTAACTCCATAAAAAATGTGAAACTTAAAGAAGTTTTTCTACTTTTTAGATTTGTGAGTAGTTGACATGACAAAGGTGTTTGAACTTGGAATAGTGAATTAGTGAAGTGACAATGTTTGTTTATACAGCCTTCTCTGCCCTGAATTCCCTATCTCTGTATTAAGGATGCCTTCTGCCCCTGTGGTATGTTTTACATGAAATGGTACCTTACTCATGGTAGATTTATTCCCTAATTTTAGGGATAACAAAAGAAGTTCAGCATGTCCTCCTTGTACCTATTTTTTAAATTTACTTTATTTCAAATAATTAATAGGTATAACTGCTTTTCAACTATATAACATCCATGACCCCTAGTGCACTCTTTGTCAATATTTGTGTATTTTAAATCTATCTATATATGTTATCTATCTATCTATCTATCTATCTATCTATCTATCTATCTATCTATCAATCAATCTATCATCTATCTATCTATCTATCTATCATCTATCTATCTATCAATCTATCATCTATCTATCTATCTATCATCTATCTATCGTCTACATAGCTATGTATCATCTATTATCTATCTATCTATCTATCTTTCTATTTATCTATCTATCACCTATCTATCTATCTATCTATCTATCATCTATCTATCTATCTATCTATCTATCTTTCTATCTATCTATCTATCTATCTATCTTTCTATCTATTATCTATCTATCTATCTATCTATCTATCTATCTATCTATCTATTTATCTATCTATATACCTACCTACCTACCTACCTATCATCTATCATTTATCTATCATCTATCATCTATCATCTATCTATCTACATCTATCTATCATCCATTTATCATCTATCTATCTATCTATCTATCTTCTATCTATCTATCTATCTATCTATCTATCTATCTATCTATCTATCTATCATCTATCTATCTATTTATCTATGTATCTACCTACCTACCTATCATCTATCATTTATCTCTCATCTATCTATCATCTATCTATCTATTATCTATCTATCTATCTATCTATCTATCTATCTATCTATCTATCTTTATCTATCATCTATCATCATATATCATCATATATCATCTATCTATCTCTACATAGATTTAGATATGTTTCCGTATTCTCACAATCCTTACCATACAATTTGCATTAATTAATAATCATAAATAATGTTTTTCAATATTTTCCTATTGCTAGATTAGTGGATGTTCAAAAAAGAATAGAAAGAAACAGCCCTCAAAGGCTGTTTCTACTAATGCAGTTACATGCAAAAAGACGATTGTTTATAAAAAAAATATATGCTGTGATAATGTTTTAAAAAAACATGTTTTCTACCTGGCTGTTACTCATAAGTAACCATTTTAAAAAGTACATGTTAAGTGAGA
>NW_011889391.1:37508-39093 GCF_000151845.1 Pteropus vampyrus
GGAAGAGGAAAAATAAATATTCCTGAGCTGTACACTATTCTGTCTTTTCTTTGTGTACGCATTGTGTTTGTGTGTCTGTTGACATTTGAAACTCTGAATGAAATGATGTTCACATTTTTTATTGGATGTATATTATGGCATTTGGTCCATATGGACTTAGAATAACATATATTAGTATCTGTAACGTGTTATCTGTATTATTATTTGAAAAATACAAGAGTAAACTTGAAATTCACATGTTCAATGATATCATTAGCACAGTAATACAAAAAGAATGATTGACTTATTAATCTTGATTAAAATATAAATAAGTTAGATCTTTAATATCCTTATACTAATGACAAATGAAGTCAGACAAATTCACGCAGGTCTAACAAAGAAATGTCATCGTTTGGCAATTAGATTGAAGAGTTTATTTAACTGAGTAAGCACATAGAAAATGCTTCACTTACATAATTCTCAAGACTTGCTTCATTTGTCCAAAAAGTAAGGTTTTTCTTCCCCCTATATTTTTAAATTTTGGCCATTTAGAAACCTACCTGAAATGAGCAAGTCTTTCTGTCATTATCTCTTGTATATGAACAATAGGTAGATTGCATTTTATTCCTTCCTAGTGACAGCTGGGACTTAAATCTCTAAAGCCTCTGCCTTCCCTCTTCTGTATTTTGAAAACAGAATTAATTAGATTTCTGGTTCTGAATTTTCCCCTGTGAATGCTGCAATGACTTTAGCAAAGGCTGAACTTCTAATTCTTCACTTATTTTTACTGAATTGATGATCAATGTCAAAAATTTACCAAAATTTCTTTTAATGCTATGCTTTATGGCTCTCTGAATCTACATCCTCCTCCAGTGAAACCAAATGTCTAACGAAATTCAAATAGATCCTCTACTTAATGATTATCATCTTCTTTTCATTATTCACCTGTTTCTTCCACCTCTGAAACATCTCCTTCATCTCTTTTTCAGATCTTCTTTTCATTATTCACCTGTTTCTTCCACCTCTGAAACATCTCCTTCATCTCTTTTTCAGATATATGGTAATCTTACACATTGCTTTTTTCATTAGTTTTGTCTGATTCCTTTCCCACAAGTACATGTGAACCACCCTCATTACGATGGTTTTTTAACTGTATGTGTTGGAGGCAAACTTTGCCCTTTGCCTTTCTAAGTTCTTTGGCTGCCTGACATAAGACATAAGATAAATTAATTAACCTGCCATAAGACAAATTAACAGGAGAAGAACAAATTTAATTTTGCATGTATGGTAACTCCATAAAAAATGTGAAACTTAAAGAAGTTTTTCTACTTTTTAGATTTGTGAGTAGTCATGACAAAGGTGTTAGGACGTGGAATAGTGAATTAGTGAAGTGACAAAGTTTGTTTATACAGCCTTTCCTGCCCTGAATTCCCTATCTCTGCCTTCTGCCCCTGTGGTACGTTTTACATGAAATGATACCTTACTCATGGGAGATTTATTCCCTGATTTTAGGGATAACAAAGAAGTTCAGCATGTCCTCCTTGTACCTATTTTTTAAAGTTACTTTATTTCAAATAATTAATACGGCATAACTGTTTTTCAACTA
>NW_011889391.1:40403-40716 GCF_000151845.1 Pteropus vampyrus
GGATAACAAAGAAGTTCAGCATGTCCTCCTTGTACCTATTTTTTAAAGTTACTTTATTTCAAATAATTAATACGGCATAACTGTTTTTCAACTACATAACATCCATGACTCCTAGTACACTCTTTATCAATGTTTGTGTATTTCAAATATATCTATATACATTATCTCTCTCTCTCTCTCTCTCTCTATCTATCTATCTATCCTTCTATCTATCTATTTATCTTTATCTATCATCTATCATTATCTATCATCTATCATCATATATCATCTATCTATCTCTACATAGATATAGATATGTTTTTCTACATTCTCA
>NW_011889391.1:42074-42667 GCF_000151845.1 Pteropus vampyrus
CAAGTACTTGATTCCTTTTATACTAATAACTTGGATATCTACTTTTATGAAGCATCTCTTAAGTAAAGATGCAGACTAGAAGACCAGTTAAATGAGTCCAGCTAGATGGTAATGGAAGTCCTTTAATATATGCTATCTATCTCTCTATCATCATTGCCACTTCCGTTTCAATTAAAATTGCCCTATAGATGTAATGTATTTCATTGGTATGAATGTATTCTCAACCACCTGCCATTTATTCAATCACTTCAAGTAGAAGTAGGTCTATGCATTAATAAATCCATATCAACACATGTATAGATACGGTAGCTGGAATACACAATGAAGATTATCTAGTTTAAGCCCCTCTTTTGACAGTGTATATGAGGCTGAAAGAGGAAAAGTGATATGTTGAAAGTCACAAGTATAATGAGTTGGGAGTAGCTGCAGACCCAATATTGTTATTTCTACTCCAGGTGATAACATGGTTTGATAAGGGATCTAAAGCTAAGTTAAATTTGCTCTTCTTAAGATGGGACCATATTATTATCACTATAGTGAGAATTATTACAGTTTTGATTTAACAAATTTTGCTAGCTAGCTTTTCACCAGTA
>NW_011889391.1:42717-43920 GCF_000151845.1 Pteropus vampyrus
ATTTCATATATATATGAATATATTAAACCCATGATAAAGAGATGAGGACACTGAGGCTTAAAAAGATTAAGTAGCTTTTTGAAAATATTTTTTTTTATTTTTTAATTATAGTTGACATACAATATTATATTAGTTTCAGGGGTATAACATAGTGATTAAACATTAATACAACTTGCGAAGTGATCACCCCAGTGAATCCAGTAGTCAAACGTCACACAACTAATAAAGAAATAATAGTAAACAAATTTGAACTCTGTTTCGTTTCAAAGTCCAGTTTTTGTCTTAAATTATCTCCCATCTTTAACTTTTTAAATTTTTATTATTAATTTTTAAATTAAATTTATCAGGGTGACATTGATTAATAAAATTACATAGGTTTCAAGTGTATAATTCAACAATACATCACGTGTATATTGTGTTGTGTGTTCACCATCCAAAGCTGAATTTCCTTCCATCACCACATGTTTGCCCCCGTTATCTTTATCTACCACCCCATTCCCCTTTCTCTCTGGTAACCATTAAACTATTGTCTGGGACTATGAGTTTTTGTTTGTTCATTTTGTTTGTTTATTGTTTTCAGTTTTATATCCCACATGAAAGTAAAATCATACGGTTCCCAACTTTTTCTGTTTGATTTATTTTGGTAAACATGATTGTTTTTAAAAATGAAAATAGAACACAAATAAAAGCAAAAATCCTGCTTTCCTGATCATGTGTAAAAGCTATTTGTTCAGCTTTATCTTTAAAGAAAAAGGTAAAGCAAAGAAAAGCAAGGAATATATTTTTTCCTTAAACAGATATGTAAAAGACGGCCATTGAACCCAATTTCATGTAATGTGAATAAGCTTAATTTTATAGATATAATTATACTTAATACATTTTAGTACAGTAACTGAGTGTGAAAGATGTTTTGACAATGATTGAGAGGTCCTGGTATGTTGTTCTGTGAACAAAATAAATTATTTGGGATTATAAAAGAAAATAGTTAAGAGTAAGAAAATATTTTTATTAAAACTCTCTTTAATCAGTAATCGAAGACAAATAATCCGCCAAAAATTGCAGGATTTAAATGTACCATTTCATTCTTATGGTGCTTGGATGTATCTAACAATTAGCACTTTTTATGCACTAAAGGACATATAAAATTAAGGAAGAGCCCTAAATAAAAAACCTTGTACAATCCATGACTCTGTCCTCCTGAAA
>NW_011889391.1:45881-47283 GCF_000151845.1 Pteropus vampyrus
AGGATGGTAGTTATGATGTAGCTGTAGGAGAGGAGCATAGCGACAATACTGAACCCCAGAACACAGCTATTGTAAGTGAATATCATTATCTCATTGAAAGATGTATCTGAAGACGAGAGGGCTAGTAAGGGTGGGAAGTCACAGAAAAAGTGATTGATGATATTAGAATTGCAAAATGACAATCGGAATGTGAAATAGGTGTGGATTGCTGAATCTACCAAACCTTGGATGTAGACAATGGCCACCAGCTGTGTGCAGACACTCCTGGACATGGTAATTGTATAAAGCAGTGGAATGCAAATGGCTACATAGCGGTCATATGCCATGACAGACAACATGACACATTCCACATCTGCAAAGGCAGCAAAAGGATACATCTGCATTGCACATAAGTTATATGGAATTTTCTTTTGCTCAGATAAGAAATCGACTAGCATCTTGGGAGAGACCGTGGAGGAGTAGCAGACATCGCAGAAAGACAGATTGCTCAGGAAATAGTACATGGGTGTGTGGAGTCTGTGGTCCGTGCTGATCAGCAGGATCATCCCCACGTTGGCAATCACAGTGATGCCATAAACCAGCAGAAAGAGCACAAAGAGCCCCAGCTGCATGTCCCGTCTGCCAGAAAGTCCTACAAATACAAAGTCAGTAAACACAGTGCAGTTCTCAACAGCCATCACTCAGGTCTGGAAGCCCTGCTTGTGAAAGGAGAAATGGAAGTGGGAGTTTAACACTGTCTTACTGTCTCAATAGTTAAACCGCTGGTGCTTTCTCCTTTTCAGTAATTAGAAGTAAACAATAGGACTACATGAGGAAGCTTGACTCCTTGGAAATACACTCTATGTGATATAAATTGATAAATGATAACGATAGTAATATCGCTTACATTTGCATAGCATTGTATAGAGTTTATGGCACATTTTTATCCAGATTAATCATGCTATTTCCACATCAGCTTAATATTTATATATTTTTGTTAGTTCTTTGTTATAGATTAAGTGATTGATGTTTTCAGAATTGAGGCGATAATTCTTTAATTTGTGTCGTAACCCACATCTTCTGACAAAGTTGTTGTTGTTTTTCAAGATTGTTGAAACATAGTTATATCCTGTAATAAAGAAACATAGTTCAGTGAGAAGTGCAAGTAACAAATACATTTCTTTGCTTTTCCCTTGTCATCCACAATTGTGGAGTGGGCAGAGATATGGCAGGTTCCTGGATATAACATTTCCCCCACTTCCCTATTAACTTCTCACGTCCTTTTCAGTCTTAGTTAACAGGGTTGGAAATAGTCTGTGATTGAGTACCCACTGGAGCAGGGAGGGTGTGGGCTGCTGGAGAGGAGCATAGAGAGGTCTTCATGAGCGATAAGCTAGAGTGCACAGATGGTAATATGTCAGAG
>NW_011889391.1:47333-48143 GCF_000151845.1 Pteropus vampyrus
CCTCTGACAGCTGCTGTGCTCGGGTGAGATTGTGAAGAATGTTTGAGACCTGACAGTGGGCATGTTGGTAGCACAAGTGACAGAGAGGGGAAAAAAAGTTTATGTATTTCTATGTGAATTACTTTCCTCTAATCAAGTGGAATTCTCATGTTTATTTACTAGCAGAACAGCTGTGTAAGACGCATGACAAAAGTCCTCATCTGCCCACAGTCCCATAACCTGAGAGGATCATGTGAGATCCGTGCCCCCATCCCACTTTTCTAGAAATTGAGATATTGCTTATAGTTTTCTTTGATCTTTATTTCCCTTGACTATCTCTGAAATCTGTCTCCTTTTGCTTTATCAGAATTGGTCTTTGGGAGGTCAAATGACTCCTACGTCCCACGCTTTATTTTATACAAACCAATTATGAGTGTATAATATTGTGCATGACCTCCTCTGCCCTGTGAGAAATTAATAAAAGTGAAATTGAAGGTGGATAAAAAACAGAAAAACAAAATATGAATCATTATGTAGTGATCGAATTGCAGGTCTCCTAACCCTTGGCAGAAACTCATTTAAATATCTGCCCCTGTAGACACAGTTTTAAGAAACTGTTTTCCTTAAAAAAAAAAAAAGAAAGAAAAAAAGAAAGAAAAAAGGAAAATATCTTCAAAACATATAAAAGTTCAGGTAAGATACAAAAAACAAAAAACAAAAAAATATGTCCTTCCACCTCCATAATCCATACTTGCATTCTGTTGCACTCCCTGCCATTTATATATATGTCTTTGAAATGTATTGAGAAAAGAAATTAAATAAATATTTGTA
>NW_011889391.1:49613-52943 GCF_000151845.1 Pteropus vampyrus
ATGTACCACATCTTCTTTATCCATCATCTGTAAAGGCACTTCGGTTGTTTCCATGTCCTGGCCACCATGACTAATGCTGCAATGACCGTTGGGGTGCATATATCTGTTACCACTGGGTTGATGCAAAACCCCACGTAGCTCCAGTAGCATGGGGGGGGGGATAATGGCTCAGAAACATAGTTAGCATTTTTCTTCGGTTCTTCCTCATTGACACAGTGAAGAATCATAGGTCAGTGAGATTTAGAAAAGATTTATTAAAGGAATATTTTAGAAAGACAAACATGCCCCAAGGAGGCACATGGTTTCAGTGATGAGCTGTCACAACAACCAACAACCACACAAAAAGGGCCCAAAGGTGGGAATACCTGCATTATATTTGGGCTGTGATGAGTGGTTCCAAAGGCATTCCTAGGGCAAGTGAAGTTATTTTGATTGACACTTGGCTGCTCTATAACTCTTTGCCTAGTACTCATGTGCATATCCAGAATTCTACTACCATTGAGATGTTCTTTGGACAGTCTTTATGCTGGGCCCCTATTCCTTTGTTCCCCCTGTCGCTCAAATCTGACTAGCTACCTAACATTTCTTTATGCATAAATATTTTCAAATTTTGAAGGTAGACATACAGAAGAATGATTTTTGGGTCATATGGTTATTCTATTCTTAATTTTTAGAGGAAACTCCATTCTGTTTTCCCTAGTGTCTGTAGCAATTTACTTTCACATCAGCAGTGTATGAGGACTCCTTTCCCCCCTACAACCTCTGCAACACTTGTAATTACTTGTCTTGTTGATAATTAACATCGTTACTGGATGTAAGGTGGTATCTCACTGTGGTTTTGATGTGCATTTCCCTAACAGCTAGTGAATTTGAGTATCTTTTCATATATCTGTTGGCCATTTGTATGTGATTTTTAGAGAAATGTCTGTTCAGATCTTCTGCCCATTTTTTAATTCAATTGTTTTTAATGTTGTTGTTGAGTTGTATGAGTTCTTTGTATAAATTTGATATTAGCCCCTTATCTGTGGTGTTGTTGGCAAATATCTTCTCCCATTCAGATGGTTGCCTCTTTGTTTTGTCGATGGGTTCTTTTGCTGCACTGAAGCTTTCTTTTTTTTGATTTTTTTTATTTTTTAATTTATTTATTTAAATTAGTTTCAAATGTACAGCACATTGGTTAGACATCTATATTGTTCATAAAACGATCCCCCTAATCGCAGAAGCTTTTGAATTTGATATAGTCTCATTCATTTATTTTTGCTTTTACTTCTCTTGCCTTTGAGGTCAAATTCAATAAATCTCTAAATCCAAAGTCCATCAGTTAGTACCTATGTTTTCTTCCTTGCTATTTTTTGTTTCGGGTCCTGTATTTAGGTCTTTGATTCGTTTTGTGTTAATTTTGGTGTATGATGACAGATAACAGTCTAGATTCATTCTTTTGCATGTGTCCTTCCAGTTTTCTCATAAACCATTTATTGAAGAGGTTTCCTTTCTCCGCTATGTTTTTGGATCTTTTGTCAAAAATTACTTGCCCATATATATGTGGATTTATTTGTGGGCTCTGAATTCTGTTCCATTGGTCTGTGTGTCTGTTTTTCTGCCAATACCATGCTGTTTTGATTATTGTTGCTTTGTAGTATAATTTGAAGTAAGGCAGTATGATGCTTCCAGCCTCGATCTTTTTTCTCAGGATTGCTTTGGCTATTTGAGGTCTTATGTGATTCCATATAAAACTAATGATTTCTTTTGTGTTCTATTTAAAAAATGCTATTGGAATTTTTATAGGGATTGCATTAAATTTGTATAGCGCTTTGGGTAATAAGGCTGTTTTAACTATATTGATTCTTCTAATCCATGAACATGGAATATTTTTACATTTCTTCGTGTCTTAAGTTTCTTTTAATAATGTCTTATAGTTTTCAGTGTATAGGTCCTTCACGTGATTTGTCAAGTTTCTTCTTAAGTATTTTATTCCTTTCGTTGTTATTGCAAAAGAAATATATTTTTTTTCCATTTCGTTTTCTGAAATTTATTGTTAGGATATAGGACCACAATGGATTTTTGTACAATAATTTTGTATCCTGTAACTTTATTCTTTTCATTGTTTCTAACAGTTTTTTTTTGTTTGTTTGTTTGTTTTGTTTGCAGCCTTTAGAGCTTTCTTATATAGAGAAATCATATCATCTGCAAAAAATGACAATTTGATTTCTTCATTCCTAATTTGGATGACTTTTATTTCTTTCTCCTGCCTGATTGCTCTGGCTAGGATTTCCAACACTATATTGAATAAGAGTGGTGAGAGTGAGCATCCTTGTTCTGTTCCTGATATTAGAGTGAAAGGTTTCAGTTTTTCACTATTAAGTATGACATTAGCTGAGGGTTTGTCATTTATGACCTTTACTATGTTGACATATTTTCTATCTATATACATTTTATTGCGTTTTAATATTAAATGGATGCTGTATCTTGTCAAATACTTTTTCCGTATCTATTGATATGATTATATGGTTTTTATCTTTAATTTTGTTTATATAGTATATCATATTGATCAATTTGTGTATGTTCAACCTTAATTATACCCCTGGAATGAAGCCCATTTGATCGTGATGTATAATCTTTTTAATGTATTGTTGTATTTGATTGGCTAGTGTTTTAAGATTTTTGCATTTATAGTCATCAAAGATATTGGTCTGTAGTTTTCTTTTTTGTGTGTTATCTTTACCAGGTTTTGTTATCAGGATAACACTGGCTTCAAAAATTGAGTTAGGAAGTATTGCCTCTTCTTTGATTTTTTGTAAGAGTTTGAGAAGAACAAGTATTCAATCATCTTTGAACGTTTGGTAGAATTCACTAGTGAAGCCACTGGTCTTGGACATTTTTTACTTTGGGGGAGGTTTTCAATGATTGTTTCAATTTCCTTACTGTTTATCAATTTATTTAAATTTTCTAATTTCTATTTGATTCAATCTAGGAAGATTTAAGAACTTGTTCATTTCTTCTACGTTATTAAATTTGGTGGCATATAATCTTTCCTAGTATTCTTGTTTGATTCTTTTACTGTGGTATCAGTCATAAATTTTCTTTCATTTCTGATTTTGTTTATTTGTGCATTTTCTCTTTTTTCCTTAATGAGTCTAATGAGGGGTAGTCAATTTTATTGCTGTTTTTAAAGAATTAGCTCTTTGTTGCATTAATTTTTTCTCTTGCCTTTTTGTTCTCAGGTTCATTGAATTCTGCTTTAATTTTTATTATTTCCTTCCTTCTGCTGGCTTTGGGCTTCAGGTGTTCTTCTTTTCTAGTTCTTTAAGATTCAATGTTAGGTTGTTTGTT
>NW_011889391.1:52993-53289 GCF_000151845.1 Pteropus vampyrus
TATTCTATTCTTAATTTTTAGAGGAAACTCCATTTTGTTTTCCCTAGTGTCTGTAGCAATTTACTTTCACATCAGCAGTGTATGAGGACTCCTTTCCCCCGACAACCTCTGCAACACTTGTAATACTTGTCTTGTTGATAATTGCCATTGTGAGCGGATGTAAGGTGGTATGTCACTGTGGTTTTGATATGCATTTCCCTAACAGCTAGTGAAGTTGAGTATCTTTTCATACATCTGTTGGCCATTTGTATGTCTTCTTTAGAGAAATGTCTGTTCAGGTCTTCTGCCCATTTTTT
>NW_011889391.1:53339-54827 GCF_000151845.1 Pteropus vampyrus
GTTTCCTGATATAAGCCCGTCATAATATAAACTTTCCTCTTATTACCGCTTTTGATGTATCTCAGAATTCTTAATATGTTGTAGTCTCATTCTCATTTGTTTCTATGTATCTTTTGATTTCTCCTTTTATTTCATCTTTGATCCATTCATTCTTAAGCAGTATCTTGTATAATCTCTACTTCTCAGTGGTTTTCCCCACTTTCTTTTTGCAGTTGATCTCCATTTGCAAAGCATTGTGCTTGATATGATTTCAATCTTCTTGAATTTGTTGGGCTAGTTTCATGTCCAAATATATGGTCTATCCTTGAGAAAGATTCATGTGCACTAGAGAACAATTTATATTCTGATGACTGGGAATGAAAGGCTCTGTAAATGTCAATGATGTTCAATTGGGTTAATTGGTCATTTAAGGCTGATATTTCCTTATTGATTTTTTGTTTGGATGATCTATCCATAGCTGACATTAGGGTATTTAGGTCTCCTACTCTAATTGTGTTTTTGATTTTTGTCAGTTTCTTCCTTTAGTTCTGTTAGTAGTTGCTTTATGTATTTTGATGCTTTTCTGTTTTCATTTTTATGCTATCCCAAATAATTCAATGGTGAATATTTTTGTTCATGTCTTTTGGTGAACCTATTCATTCATTTCTGTTGGGTATAATTCCAGAATTTTGGGGGGTAGAGTCATAGTATACACACACACGCACACACACACACACACACATACACACACACACACACACACACACATATATATATAATTAACACCTATGAAATACTTAATGATATTGGCAGTAATATCAGCATTTACTCATGTAATATGTAACAATGATGTAGGTACTATATTCTTCCCATTTTACAGAAATATTTACTGAGGCATAGAAAATTTAAGTAACTTGTTCAAAGTGTCATTCAATAGATTAATACAGAGCTGCAATACGAACCAAGGAAATCTGGCTTCTTCCGTCATCCTGTAATCTATACTTGCCAATAGATATTCTACACATAAACACACATACTCACACACACATATGTACTTTTCTGTAGTATTTACTACAACCCTTAAGACAACCTGATACAACCCATTTTATCAGTAACTCCAAACTAGTGATCATTGAACAGTAGTCTGACTATTATTTAGCAGTAATTTTGAAACAAATATTTTCTTATATTTTGGGGTTATAAAATGCATTTTACTGTGTGAAGAATAAATGTTTGACAGAGTCTCCTGTGTGAGAAGTGATGTATGTAGTAAGGTTGTTGCTGATTCCCAGTTAGAGCTCGTAATTTGGGAATTAGATGAATCTTGGACCCTCATATCTCACGAGGCATCTACCTTAGATTCTATGGCTTTCTTAGCAGCATCTTTTACATCTTTGTTTCGCAAACTGTAAATCAGTGGGTTCAGCACTGGGATGATAACAGTGTAGAACACTGAGATAAATTTATCAATATTGGGTGAATACAGGTAACTGGGCCGTGAGTTAATGA
>NW_011889391.1:55816-56122 GCF_000151845.1 Pteropus vampyrus
AATATTGCACAATCGTTGGCCCAGAAGATTAGAGGAAGTAATGAATTCATTAATGGACTGATGATGTCACGAGGAGAAAAATATATATATAATTAAAAATAAATGGACTTATAGAATTTACTTTGGAATGATAATTACAGAACAATTTGCTCTATCTGTCCAGAATTTAATACATAGTGGTATGCTGTATTCTTGACAGAGTAGATGTGTAGTGTAATGAAAGATACACCAATTATTTTTTTAAATAGAAAGTAAAAGTGATCTTAGTGAAATGAAAACAAATTTTAGTAAACGTTAGTTGTGAGT
>NW_011889391.1:56172-58486 GCF_000151845.1 Pteropus vampyrus
ATGCTGTATTCTTGACAGAGTAGATGTGTAGTGTAATGAAAGATACACCAATTATTTTTTTAAATAGAAAGTAAAAGTGATCTTAGTGAAATGAAAACAAATTTTAGTAAACGTTAGTTGTGAGTATATATTTTTCATTGGAAAGAGTTTAAGGTAATTCCATAAATCCTGTCAAGATACTAAACTAAGTGGATTAATTGTTTCTTCACATGTATTATAATTCTTGGCCTCTAGGAAGTGCTCAATAAATATGAATTGACTGAGTAAAGCAGTAAAAAAAAAGTAGTCATGAACTGGCTTATAATTAAATAAAATTACTCTATATGGCCTTCCCATTGATTACATGCTATGAGGAAAAGAAAATAGTTAGCTGCCATTGATTTTTAAAACTAATATGATTTAGGTTGTTGAGTCTAAGAATTCTGCCAATTCTTCCTTCTGTGGCCTCAGAAGTTTTCCAGGAATGGGAGGAATTTGACCTAACTTTGAAGTACAAGAAATTTTATCTTAACGTTGAATGATAGACTTCAAAATATGTAAAACAAAACCAGTAAAGCATCTCATAGGCTATGTTAGTGCAGCCATAATGAGCAGGAGGAGAACAAAATGATTTGGGTTCATTCTCTCATTTATGCAAAAATATTTGAACAGTGACAGTGCTAAAAACTTTATTTATTTATATGATCTGATCATTAAAACCATCTTATGATACAGGCACAAAGAAGAATCTTGAGAGAATCAGAAGGGTTAATGTTTTGTGTTATGTTTGTGTTATGTTTTATCTTCAGAGAGTATGAAGGACATATAATACTACATTAGGAGAGTGGTTAATTAATTCTTATTTTGCTTGCTTACAAAGTAACGAAGGTGTTTAGGAAAGATAAGACCTTAATATGCAGTTAGTTTTAATTTTGTCAGACTCTTCTATTGGCTGCATATAAGCTTTTGCATCGCTCTCTCTCTCTTTCTCTCTCTCTCACACACACACGCCCACAGATTATAAGAATGATAACAAATATCTCAAAAGGTTGTTGTATGGGTTAAATTAGAAAAATTATCTATAATCTATCTATCATCTATCTATCTAACTATCATCTATCTATCTATCATCTATCTACCTATCTATCTACATATTTATCCTTTCATATGGTCACACTTACTGACACATTGTAAATAAACAGCAAATACTAGTTTAAATTGCTCCACTACTCTCTCTCTTATTCTTAGCTTATCACTAGTGCTATATGGTAAGGTTTTATTAATAATGTCTATCATGTATATAATGGTTTTATGTGCAATGCCATATTCTAAATACTTTACATATAATTAATTTAACTGTCCCAAAAATCTAACAAAATTACAATGTGGTTATTATTAGAATCTTTTTTTTACAGGTAAGAGTACTAAGGAAAAGCAAGTTGGAGAGCTAAGATGTGATAGAAACAGGACTGGAACTCAAGCTCTTTACCCCAAAGCTTTATAATACATTTGAGTCTGTATAAGTTAGATTTTTTTTTTATTAATTCTATATTTTAGATAAGTTCATTTGAGACTTGGAGGAATATCCCGAGTTATTCAGGTGGTAGTTGACAGCTATAATTCAATACAGATGTATCGAAAACCAGAAAGAAAACATGAGGGGGTTAGAAGACCAATAGTTTGGCCACTGTGAGACAGGCTGAGGTGCATAAAATTGTTGCAGGAAGGAAGAAATGTCTCACCTACTCCCCATAAGCAGGGCATATATTCTTGGGACCTTCACATTGATCATCCTTTTTAATAGCCTGAGAATTCCATTTAGAGAAATGTAAAAGGGAAGAGAAGAGATATGAAGGAGAAGATGGGAAAAGATAGTGAATCTTGGATACTTGCATTAAAAGGGAATGAACCAAAAGATCCAATGAGAATACTAAGATTCACTAAAATCTTCCCAAATATATAACATAAACAATCTGAAGATAGAAAATAAACTAATTGAAACGATTAGGTAGCCAATCATGCTTCAGTTCTCTTACCTGTAACAGAAAAATTTCTTTAAACGAAAAGTGTTTTAGATGTTTTAGATTACCGTAGAAGTTATATGAAAAAGAGTGACACAACATAGATCACTTTGTGGGCATGATACTAACTGAAAAATGTTTTTTATCTCATCTACTTAGACACAAATCAATAGTTCTTGCTCTCAGATCCATAAAAGCCTACTTTTATGCCATTAAAGCCAGTCTAGTAAACACAGAATCTATTTACCAAGGAAGGAACTGTTTTCCACTTACATAGATGAATAATTTCACCAATACAACCAATGACTTTTACA
>NW_011889391.1:60421-76926 GCF_000151845.1 Pteropus vampyrus
TGCATCTGATTTTATATTATCTGATATTAGAAAAATGTCAAAGATTTTGTAGGCAACTGATCAGATATCCCCCATGTATGGTTTATTAAGAGAAGATTGTATATAATAAATATATAACCTAATAGCCTCTGTTATTTACATTAAAAATAAAAAATGCAAAAGTCTTCTATGTGAGGTAAAATTTGGTTATTTATAGTAGTATTTTTGCTCCCATTGAGAACTTTTAAATTAAAATAAATGCAAATTACAGATATCACACAAAATAAAAACTCTCAACTTCCATACTTAACCAGGAAACTAAACTAAACGCCCCCCTTGCTATCTACATTAACATGACTTTGCTATTCCTCTGTTCCCATTAATATGACTTAACTCTGCTCTCCCAGGGAAATATTTTCATTGCTCCTTACAAAAATTTCTAAACAATCCATGGATTATTCAACAGAAAACATCAACCTACAGTTTACTTCCTAATTTTTTTTTTAATCTCTCACCACAAAATCCTTTTAGTACTGTTTCTACAAAACTGAATTGTTGTCTCTTGATCTCTAGTTAATCCTAATCAAACCCTTGCTTTGAAAGAACCACCTTAGACCAAGCTTCCAAGTTTTACATTCTTTACTTGCCTTCCCATCTCCCTAGAAACAGCCAAAGCTCTGTGAGGTGGTGTTCTCCCTTACTAAGGTAAGCAATACACTCAGCTTTGTCTTATCGACTGGTTATGTCGGTGATATTTGGAGAATAGTCTTTTTCATCATATATATAAACTTGTTAATATGGACTAGAGTGAGTATAATTCAAGAAGGCATATAACTATTTAGATGTGAGCTAAATACCTGAATGTATAAAAAGGTTTATTACTTTCTGGGGACAGAAGGGTGCCTTACAAACAAGCCCCCAAATGGCTTTAGAGCAAAAGAAAGAGACTGGCTTCTGGTTTTCATAGGAGTTAGAGGGCAGAGCTGGAATGAGGGTTATCATGTTCATTAGTTTCCCATGGCTGCTGTAAGAAATGAGCAGAAACTTAATGGCTTACAAAAACAGAGATTTTTATTCCCCTGTGGGTCTGGAGGCCGGAAGTGGAAAATCAGTTTTATTGGGCTGCAGTCAAGTTTCTGGTAGGGCTGTGTTGTTTTCAGAGGCTCCAGGAAAAGGTTTGTTTATTGCTTCTTCCAGCTTCTTCTGACCGCTGGCATTCCTTGGCTTGCATCTGCAGCATTTCCAACTCTGCCTCCATAATTACATGCTTTCTCCTCTTCCATGTATGTCACATCTCCCTCCGCTTATCTCATATAAAGATGTTTATAATTGCATTTAGAGCCCACCCTGAAAATCCAGGATAATCTCCCTATCTCAGGATCTTAATTTAATAATATCTGCAAAGAAACTTTTCTTATAAAGTAGCATTTATAGGTTCAAAAAATTAGAACTTATATCTTTGTTGGCTGGTATTCAGGTTACTGCACTCTATATGTGGGTTAAAATGAGAGCATTTTTGTTTTCTTTTTTTCTATCACTTGCCCAGATGGGCGGAAATCGAAGAGGGATGCATGAGACCCTGATCAGTCAAATATCGAAAAATGGAGTCAGACTCGTTACTAGCATTCACCCCTAATGTGTGACTGGTGACTGAAATGAAGCATGTTTCACTTATTTAAATTTGAAATTGTTTAAGTTAATTGCTAGGGTACACTTTGAGGTCTGCACCCCAATATTGGTAACGCAGATGGAAGTTTCACTGAGTGCCTTTTTAGAGCCCCATGCTATGTGTTCTTAGAAGCAAAAGCACGGCTCTATCACTGTCAATAATATCTGACAGAGATAAGAATCTTCTTGGTGAGCTTTTGTATCTTCAGTGTGCTCAGAGTCGTGTGTGATCTTGATTTATATTTTAGGCATTTGTGAAGCAACAATAAGTTCATTTTACTCCAAAGGGGCCACCTTGGTTAAGGTGTTATTGTCACTACCATTGTGCCCACAAGACAGGCCATTGGCAAAGGCCTGAGAGTCTACAGACAGGTAAAGATGGGGTTGATGATTGGCCACATAATCCAGCATGAAGACGGTTGCTTGAAGTCTGAGCAATGAGGGAGATGGGGTTAATAGTCTAGAACTTTTAAAATAATGACATCAGACAGCCAAATTTCTTACATCTTCTTACTTTTCTGTTTTTAGATATGATTTCTTTAACCTTCCAAGAATGAAATAAAGTGAAACCAAAAGACACAGCACTCGTTGACATCCATAAGCATATCATTAGCAAGAACTGAGTTATTTACTCATACTTAGCTGAAAGGGAGGCTGAAGAATTATTTCAAATCTCCAAACTCTAAAGTTAATTGGATATGAGATTAAAGATGTAGATTGATTCATCCTGAGCTGGTTTACATTTCTCTCATTATTTTATGTGTATCTATGCATTATGTTTTTATTGCTGTTGTAATTAATTGCCACAAATTGAGTGGCTTAAAATAGCACACATTCTTTATCTTATAACTCTCTAGGTCATAGATCCAACATGGGTCTCATTAAGCAAAAATCAAGGTGTCGCCAGGGCTGCATTTCTTTCTGTACACTCTACTGGGGATTCCATTATTCTTGCTCAGTGTTATTGGCAGAATTCATTTCTTTGAGGTTGTGGGACTGAAGACTCTGTTTTTCTGCTGCTATCAGGCAAATGTCCTTCTCAGCTTTAAGAGGTCATCATGTTCCTTGACTCATAGCCTCATCAGTTTTCAAAGTGAGCAGTGGCAAATTGAGTCCTCCTCTCCCCTACTTTTTCTGCCATAACATATCTTTGAATTACTCTTTTTTCCTCCTCTTCCTCTTTTTAGGACTCATGGGATTAGATTTGGTTTACCCAGATAATTTCTCCAAAGCCCCAGATAATTTCTCCATTTTAAGATTTGTAACTTTAATTATATCTGCAAAATCCATTTTCTCGTTTAATGTAGCATAGTCATAGGTCCCAGGAATTAGGATTTTGTCATCTCTTAGGGACCATTTTTCTGCATATTACAATTTTCTAATGAAAAGAAAGATTAATTTATGTGGTTTGTATTTGATTGGATTCCTCACTGCCATAAATTATTCAACTTGGCACCATTTGACACTACATTTCAGAAAAAAAACAGTTAAGTCATTTAGAAGTCAAACTCTATTGTGGTCATATTAATTGGGAGGTTTTGTACATTAAGTTTAAAGTTCAAATCTCAAGAGTGGATCACTGAGAGTACATGCCCTGTGACTTCTCCAAGCACTCAAGACATTGGCTCTTATCCAGCTTTTCAAGTCACTTATTTAGAAGTGTGTTGATTTTATATACCTAATGTATTTAGATTGGCATCATATCTTTATTTACTTGCCATTCTTATGTTTTAACTCTAGATACTGCTCTGTACTGCTACTTACATCTTGTGTAATTTATTGTATACTAACCAACTTTATTGTCCTGATATCTAACTTTTGACAAAATTTCTCTTTGACCATTAAGTAAAGAATTAAAGATTGAAACTCATGAGATAAAATTACTTAGCTGGTAACTCTCCTTCTATCAATAAAAAATATGCTATTGACCTGTCACATCTGATAGTCAATTCTTTCTCCTGAGAGTTAGTCAACCTCATGATTATGGATTGCCATAAGATTTTTCTTGCCAGAATTCAGATGACACTTGATCTTTGATTTCTACTAAAAGATATTAAATATGTACAGCAGAGACAATTTTGCCTTTTAAATACGAGCACCTTCTTGCCTGGATTTATTTGCAAAATGACTGTTTTAAGTGTTGTTTTGGATTGTTCTCCTGGTTGTTACCACTATGATTGTACATTTACTGAAAAACTGTTGAATAAAGATTTTGTAAAAGTCACAGAGAGAAGAAAAGTTTAAAATGTTTGAATTTGGTTCAAAATTATATTTCAAATCTTGGATCAGATTATGAAATTATATGTCCTATTAGATCTTGGGAGAAAAGGACAGTAGAGGCAAATAGTTTATTTGTAGTATTTGCTTTTCAGGTGGGAAACTGATATAAAGTTTTATAATACAAATCATACTTATAATTGTAATGTAAATATATATAATTGTGCATCTAAAGCTGTGGCCATTACAACTTTTTAGCCTAAATGATATTTTTTATTCTTACTTAAGAACCAGTCTTCCTTTGCAAGTCTATTTAATGTGTCCTTCTTCCAATGAACTCTGGTAAGAAGTCTGAAAAAAATAGGAATCTATTTACCTCAAATTGAATTCTTATTACTAAAATTTACAGCACATTTGGCAGAGAGTGATTTATTAAATGAAGCAATCATATTATAGAAAGTGTTAGGAATTGTCTTTCAGAGAGAACAGCTCACATGTTATTTTGTGGTTTACTGTCACTATCATAAACTTTTTTCTATGTTCTCTAAGGACACATATTTTTCATGTGTCATAAAGTTTTTGATGAAAGAATTTTGTAAAATATAATCACTGTGACGTTCTTACAGATAATTATGGTTAGTTTTCACAAGAACACTCTTCCAGAATAAAACTAGACAACAATGCTTACATTAAATATATAATTTGATGATATATGTATTGAAGCCATTACTTTGACATAACAGAGAATTCAACTATTCAGTAAGGACTCACCAATACCTTTATTGGATCCTGATATATTTGGTGGTTAGAAGTTAGCAAATATTACTATCCAAAATACTGTGATAATTAAAATAAGAAAAAAATAGATGAAAATAATTTTTAATCTTTACTTCAAGAAATGTCTGGAGACCTAGATAACAATCACGTGCCAGCCAAAAAATTCTATGTAAAGTCAGATGACTACTTTTATAAACTACATCTTATATTTTTTTCTAATTAATCTCAATTAATTCTATAGCTGGTTATAGACAGCACATAAATAATTAAATGAGTCTAGAGTAATTTCTAGCAGCTGCTTTATTGTGAATTAAAAGATTGGGAAGACAAGGGGTAGAGAAATAAAAAAGAAAAAATACAAAGATCTTAAGGAAATTTATAAAAATAAAAAAAGTCCATTCTGACACTTGTTAATTGGCATGGATTTCATAATGATATAAGTGTTATAATATTTTCTTTTAATATTAGCAAAGATTTTACTCTGTTTTATAGTTTATATTTAAATGAAAAAAGATTTGAGTAGCACATTAAAAAGAATTACACTGAAATATAGCCAACACTTCAATTTTGGTGTTTTAATCTTTTCCAAATGTTTCTTCATACTAGGTGGATATTATGCCTCATAATAATCCTAGTGTTCATAGGAAAAAGAGTGCTTTCACTATTTTATTAATTGTGAATTGTTAAAGAAAACAGGGCCCAACTCAAGTCACTATACTAATGCCCAAGTAACCAAATTAAAACTTGTTTAGTTGCAGCTCTGGGTTTCCCAGAAATGAAATCTTAAACTAGTCAATCACGAATCACTTGATGACTTATATGTGGGATATAAAATGTAAAGAATCAAATGAATGAAATAAGCAAGCAGAGACTCATGGACATGAACAACAGTTTAGTGTTTAGTTTAGGGAAAAAAGGGCTTGAGGAGACACAGATAAGGGTAAATGGGTCAAATATATTTTGAAAAAGGAAATTTAACTTTGAGTGGTAAACAGTGCAATGTACAGATGATATATTATTGAATTGTACACTTGAAAGGAATACATTTTTATTTACCAATGTTACTCCCAATGAATTTAATAATAACTAAATAAATAAATTCTAAAAAACAGAATCACATGATCAGTGTCAGTTAGATAATCTGCCTGATAACTGTCCCCTGCCCCATTCTCTATGAGGAAAGTAACTAAAAAATTTGCTTAGGATTTTGGTAAAAGGAAGATTAAAAATAAGTTATCTGAACTCATGGGACAGACTATTTTTATAGCTTTGTGACTCCTCCTTTACTAAATTTCGAAAACAAAACTACCAGCTCTACTATCTCTATAATAATCAAAATATTTATCATTACTTTTATCATTTTCAAGATGGTATCATCACAGACCATGTCTAAAAGTCTTACTAGTTAAAACATTAAAGGGAAAGAAATATACACATGTATACTTTAATGAATAAAATACATGTTATTAACAATAGAATATCATGTTAGATAACAGAGCATAGAATGAGTTGATGAAGTAAAATATAATGCCTTTAGGGCAGAAACTAACATTGTGTTATACATTGTGTATAACTGTACCTAAAACTACAGAACAATGTAATTGTCAAAGGAACTGCTAACAGAAGTTGGCAGAGACTGATGCACTAACTAATCTCCTGATGTGAGTTTTGATTTGAGAATCTGGAGTTGGTAGGATTGACATTACTGGTTCTGTTCATAGACATTCATTTTCCTTGATGATATCAGTTCAGAGGCTTAATAATTTCAAAATTATAGTAAGGATTAAAAACATGGATAATTAAGTACAGTAATGTAAATGCAACTGTGGAGTTTGGGTAATCCTGTAAATAACTTTTAACACTACACTTTGAAACTCATAGATATTTTCTTTTAAAAATGTGAATTGGAATAGAGGTAGCTGCGTGGAGTACAGATATGAAAGCGATAAAAAAACTGAAAGCAAACTACTTTTAGGTCATATTGCTTAATAGAACAAAGATATGTGCAAAGCAAACTGGTTGAGACAGATAGGAGTATTCTCTTATATCATGTGCTTTTGTAGGAAATTATTAGATGAGAATTAAGCTAATATAAGCTTTTCCTTTAGTATCATGATTCAAATGATTCCATGGATGTGTAGTAGGTTAAATAAGTAAGCTCCAAATGTTTATTGATTCTCAAAAATGTCTAGATTTTGCCTGGAATCTGAAGTATGTCATAGAAATATTTATTTATCCATTAACTCATTGAATCACTCATTCGAACATTGATTATTCAAATGCTATTGGCCAGCTCTGTGCTATAGAATGAACACTAATAAATACAAGGGTGAAGATATAGAAAATTATTTAGGCAAATAATCTTATATACTTTTTTAGTATATTTCAGCCAAAAATTTTAATGGATTGAATTCTGTTTTTAGTTTTTATATGGAATATGTGATGCACATTACTATTTCATTCACAAGGCAGGATTATTCTGTAGGCATAAAACACTGAAGGTAGATTAATTTGCCTAGTATATACCAAGCACAGTAAGTTTCAGGTTAGTATTTAAAAGTATCTAAAAGTATATCATAAGGTGGAAGTGATTAACTCCTTAAAAGGGAATATAGAGAAATGAAATGCTTCTCTGATAACTATGTGGCAAGCAGTTAAAACATTTAAAACTATAATCATCACACTGTTTTTTTAAGTAATAATTTTCTCAGTGCTGTGATGACATCCTTGTTCCTGAGGCTATATATCATGGGGTTAAACATGGGTGTCACTATGGTATAGAAAAGTGAGAGCAGTTTGTCCATTCCTGCAGTTTGATTGGATTTTGGCCTTAGGTAGGCAATGGTAACAGTCCCATAAAATAAAACCACCACTACCAGGTGGGAAGAACATGTGGAGAAGGCTTTCGTCCGTCCGGTGGCTGTTGGCAACCGCAGAATAGTGGAGATGATTTTGCTGTAAGAGGTAAGTATCATTATAAAAGGGATTGCAGCAAATAGCACAGCTACTACATAGACCAAAAACTCATGTATGAAAGTATTCCCACAGGCTAGCTTGAGTATGGGGGGTATGTCACAGAAGAAGTGATTAATTTGATTGGAATTACAGAAACGCAGAGAGAAAATTTGGCATGTTTGTCCGACCTGGACCGGGATTCCACCAATCCAGGCGCCAACAGCCAATCGAATACATATCTTTTGGTTCATGACTAGAGGATAGTGCAGGGGGTTACAAATGGCCACGTAGCGGTCATACGCCATCACCGCCAGGAAGAAACTTTCAGTGGCTCCCAGTATAAGGAAAAAGCACATTTGAGTGGCACAGTCAAGCATAGAAATGCTTCTATCCTGAGTCCAAAGGTCCATCAGAATCCTAGGGAGAGTGACAGACACATAACAAATTTCCAATGAGGAAAAGTTTGCCAAGAAAAAATACATGGGTTTCTGCAGTGCAGGGTCGAGCCTGGTTAGTACTATTATGAGGCTATTTCCAATTAAGATTATTATGTAAACGATGATGAACACCCAAAATAGTAACCCTTGGAGCTGTGGAAGCTCATAAAATCCTAGGAGTACAAATTGTGTCACTGTGGAAACATTGTCTTCTGCTTTCATGTCTTCATCTCTCATCTGTGGGAATGATTTAATCAGAAGGACAGGTTACTTCTCTTTCTTTGGCTTTTGTTTTCTTATTTATAAAATGAGTATGTCATGTCTTCTGATTTTCCCAATTGTCTATGAAAACAAACCTATCACTGCCAGGAACTCTAAAAAGAGTGCCATAGTGTATTTTTCATTATTATTTAAGATGTCTGTGAGAAATAAATTCCTTTTTCTTTTTTTTCTACTACATGTTATTATATGTCTTTGATTCTGTTGATGAGATAATGTGATTTTAGTTTTGCCATTCATCTGAACACCCCAAAATGCAAAATCTGAATTCACGTTTAATTGTAACAATTGTAACATTTCTTCAGCTGACCAGTTTTTCTTCTCACCTTTGACACCTGTTTTCTAGAACATTATGAATTTAATATAAATTTAATTACAGAAACAATATATTGGAAGACATCTAAAATAGTTGTTAGGAATGAATGAAGTGAATTTTTTAAATTGATGGCTTTCCTGTGGTATTTCTAAAGTGTTGTGTAGCTTTGACAGTCTGCATATTTAGACTGTTTTATTAAACAAAAATTGATAAGCCAACCATTAAATATTTAATCTTTATTACTATGTATTACAATGTAAGATCTATGAAATCAGCAGTCATAACTTTTATGCATGCTTTGCGGCATGAAGAGAAGGAACTCTAAGTCTTTCTCTCAAGGAAAGTTCAAGAGATAGGAGGCAGGCTCATCTGGAATTAATCTTCAAATAATCAATTCTGACTAAAGTGCTCACCTCTCACATACTTATTGTAGGAAAGAGACATCAGCCCCAACTCATCTTTGAGGTTTTGTTAAATCACCCATATTCTCACTCATTGCTACAGTTCTGCTGAATCTTTAAATCCAGTCAGTCTTTTTTTTTGCACTCGCGTTCATGCACGTGAGTGTGTTGGGTATGATTGTCCATGTTTATTATGTTCTTTTCTTATTGTTATAATAATATTCTAATCTTCTTTTGATATTCTGTATACCTTTCTAAGGAATGCTTAGTGTTTTTGTTTCACAAAAACTAACTTTTTCTTTTCTCATTACAAGTCATGATCTTATAGAGGTATACGTGGACTTAGGTGAAAAATTTACTAACTTCTTGATTAAATTACATTTGGGTCAAATTGGTTGCTTCTTTGGAATGATACCCAAGGTGTAAACATAGGTACCTAATCAGATGCTGAATTTCCACTTCCCCTCTCCCCTGGTATAGGTCAAGCATACACCTCTCTCCCTCCCTTCACCCCCCAGAAGTTCAGAATTATACTCTTTAATTCATTTTTGCTCAGTAACATGTTGCATCATTGTTTTTTCTATGTGTTAAAGAACTTCCATTTTATGTGTTAATTAATTTAAAAACCAATAAAGATTCTCTGCAAAGTGGAGACACACTTTGAACTATATTTTAAGGGGTTAAGTGCAGACAGTAGTTAAAATTTCAGCAAGAGAAATATGAACACAAGTAGGTCAGATGTAACAGTCCAGGTAAAACTTGGGCATTCTGAAGATTTTCCATGCCTGGGAAAAGGAGAGTTAAATAATTTATTTTACCATCTGCAATAGTCCAGATAACATATTAAGGTATTTAAGGTATTTAACCCTTCCCCCATAATCATACAATTCTCTTGATGAAAATTTGATTGTAGGGAATGTAGAGTGCTGTAACGGAGTCTCTAAGATGGTCAGAAGCTAGTAACTGATCGGTGACTTTACTAAGATGATTTCATGTGTGTAAGATTACACCAACATGATTCTTTTTTTCATTACAGCATTCTACACATCTTTAAACATGTTTTATTCACAGGTTAAATTCTATGTAAGGTCTAATACTTGGTCAGTGTTGAACCTGTTGAATGAATTAATACAATACATCTTCTAAATTAGCATGCATCATGCACTCCCATTTGGTGAGTTAACCGTTGCTCCTAGAAACACTCACCCATTTTACCTTCTTTATGTGACCTTTTTTCTCATTCAATCATCTCTTTACATTATTGTATACTTTTCAAGTAGGGGAGTACGTTTAAGAGCAAACTGAAACTAAAGTGCCAAAAAGCAATTAGCAAGAAGAAATAACAACACTTGCAATAAAAAAAAGTATTCTACATCTACTAAAACTTTTTTGCCTTAATTTTCAATATGTAAAAGAGTGACAATTTCATGAATATTCAATGGATTTATCAATGTAAAACCATTTGTAAAAAGAGACATATTATAATTATTTAAGTGCTCTCTTAATCATACTATCTTCTAAACACATTCATGGCAAAAAAATTCCCTCAAATCTTGCAATACAGAGTATTTTTTCAGACTCCTGGAAAACTTTAGATGCTTCTATTTATACAGCTCAGAAAGAGACCCAGTGTAAAATGCAACTTATCATAGTCACTCTTATTTTTATTCAAACACTTTCTCGTTATTTCTCTGGTCTTCCCACTGTTATAGTGACTTTTTTTGAGGAGGAGATTGTGATATCAACTACACAAACCATCATCCCAATGGATATAATTCTTACATTCAGAACAGGTTTAGAAAATCATAATGAAGATAGAAAAGAAAAATCAGAAATTGGTGAATGCAATTGATTCAGAAGGTTTTTTCCTCTAGGAAAAGTCTCTAGAGGTGAATATGGAAACATGCCAATATCTCTTTAATATTTTCAGATTCACGTATCCTGAAACTTAACAAAAAAGAAATCCTTTTGATACTAGCAGGAATCAAATCCATTTCAATGAAGTACATTCACTAACTTTATCCTCTTTAGTTATAGAAAATTAAATTTTCATGAGATGTGATCTCCAGATTTAGTTCATGCAAAATACTTAATTAATGCTTAACACAGAGTAATCGATACATGCTAACACCTAAGTTGATGATAACGATGATGGTTACCATGATAATAAGGATAACGACAGTATTCCTTGATATATTGGCCCGTTATAGTAAACGTATTTTGTATTTTCCCATTTGATGTTATAATGATGAGTCGGACAAGTACAAGATCTATGTGAAACAGTATTTTAGAGTTAACCAATAACAAAAAAACAACAAAAGATTCTTTTTTTTTTTAAATTTTCTGTAAATGAATTTTTTTGCTGATACTAAAATAGATCCAGACAAATGTAGGCACAAATTTGGTATTAGACAAAAATAATTCATGCTTACCTTTTTGGACTGAGGTTAAATATAATGCTTACCTTTATTGATTAAATTTTAAAATAGACTGTGAGATAAAAAGTGTTTTGGGTTCTATTTTTTGGAAAATTAGATAATTCGCTTTTTTCGAAATAGAGATTAGTCACCTTCAAAAATATGTCCTATTGTCATAACAAACAGCACTCCTTAAGTAGAAAATATTCTTTACTCTTGGGATCAGCTCTTTCCAAGGTCACTTTCTAATTGAACAAAAACATTCTGTCTGCCACTCGGAAAATTTGGTACAACAATCAAACAATATCTTGCCATATCACTCCCCTAAATTTTTTGACTCTCTTACTTTGTGATTATTAAGAAATATAGCCTTAAAAGTCAGAAATTTTTAGTTACATATTACTTATGGTAGACACAAAGAAGTTCTAAAAATGCCAATCTATAGTGTGTTAATTAGAGAGAAGTTTATTTCTCTGTCATTAAAAATTCAGAAGAAAGAAGTCTAATGTCACTTTCAACATGAGTCTCTCATCTGCACATTCATGTTAGCCAGGTCTCATCATCTCCAGACTACAGAAAGAAGAGTGAGGAAGTGTTCCACAGGTGATAAAATAAAAGAAATAATATTTCAACTACATCAAAACCTAAAACCTTTGTAATCTAAATGAAACCATTAAGAAAGTGAAAGACATGCCACAAATAAAAGATTTGTATATCATATACTTGGTAATGAACTTGTACGTAGAGTATATAAAAAATCCATTCGACTCAGTAAAAGACAAATAACCCCATTTAAAATATGCAAAAGATTTGAAGAGATATTACACCAAGAAAGATCATAATTATACCCAAAATTAGAAAAATAACAACTCATCATAGAAAATCAAATCAAAACCACAACTTCACACCTACTGGAAAGACTATACTAAAAAAGACAGACAATAACAAGATTTGGGAGGATGTCATACTTGAGAACACGTGGAAATAGATTTTTATTAATTGATTTCTATTTTTAATTTCTTTTAATCTATGCATCATTGAGTGTCTAAACTGTTCTTTCTGTCAGTTTCTCTGTCTATGTAATAATAAATACTTCCTAAAATTAATTATGTCCCAGCAATATTGTGAAAATATAATCACGATCTTGAATCCAAAGAGTATTGTTGGAAAAAGCAAGGATTTTGAAGAAGGATGCCTTTGACAAAATTCAGTTTCTGTAGAATAAACACTATCAGTTTAAACAATGACATTAATTTTATTTAAACAATATTAATGAAAATCCATTTATATATGTATATATATGATGTATATATTTGTGATATATATGTATATCTTAGTATATGTGTATACTGATATATACACAGTCATTATAAATATAATTAGTTGAATGAAACCATCTAGAAATGAAAGTCCACCTATGTGTTGTCATACATATGCATACACAAAAACTTCATCTATTTATTAATGCATCTGTTGTCATCTATGTGTATGTCTTAGACATAAAATGTAAACATACATTTGACGTCTGTCCAGGAAAGCAATATTCTCCTCCTGAAGTGTGTATCCATTTATGCAAACACACAAGCACACACACACAGAGATTAAAATGAGTTCCCATGTAAATATATGTTTTTGTAATTCTAAAGAAGAAAATTCAGTTTCTCAGCACTATAAAAGAATTGTTCTGGAAAAAGTACAACTCAAAACAATTAGAAACAAAGGATCATTTTGCTAATAAAGATATTTATAATGTACAAAGCATTGAACACAGATGCACATATTCATTATGTTTAAAAAACTAGTGATGCACATACATTCCCACCACATTATTATCCCTGAATGTAGTGGCTATTTTAGATATGTTTGTTAGTTGCCTAGGTTAGTGAGAAAATAATTTTTGAAATTGCCCACTAATTTTTTAGTATGTGGATCTTCATTATTTATGAAAAAATTAATCATAGTCTCTAGGTACATAGCTTTATTTTATCTTCTGTATAAAAACAACAGATTCATTCACATCTATTAGAGATATTAACACTTTTAAATGTTTTTCCCTTTTGATACTTATCTCTTTTCTCTCAAACATTTTTTTTTTTCCATATGAATCTGGAAGGTCAGTGAGAATGAAAGGACTACATTTCTGTCTCATGGTGCCGCAGAGATCTGTTGCCTGTCTATACAAAGTGTCTATTCAGTAAACATGAAATTTTGAAAATAGTATAAATAGAGAAATCACACACAACTAACCATTATGATTTTCCTTATCCTTGATGAATACAAATTTATTGTTTGCTTTGTGTGATTATACGAATGACACAGGTTTATTGAAGTAAATTGTAAAATTTTAGTAAAACAAAAGGAAAAATAGTTTTACTTTGAGATTCCATAATTAACATTGATGATCATATCTATATTAATTATTTCTAGTGTGTGTATAAGTGGTGTGGGAGCTATGTGCGTGATATCTGTCCATTTATAGCAGATATTTTATAAAATGTATTTTTTCTAAATTTCCTATTCCAACTATCATCTCTAGAAAAATAAAAAAATATATTTATAAACAATAACTTGTAAATATGCCCATGATTATTCCAAGCTCTGCTTATTACATGCAAATATTTTAATAGTAATATTATACCCAATCAATACATTATATTACACAGAAACATTTAGTTTGATGTACAAAAGTCATGACTAACATTCACTAATATTATTGTACTATCATCATTTATAAAACCACATTTTCAATAACAGGTGCATTTTTCTCTAAGAGTGTGTATATATATATACATATATATGTAAAATTATAATTATTTTCCTTTATAAAACTGGTTTTAAAAATGTTTGTGAAATGAATGATATGGTTTCCAAAATGTAATATAACTGAGACTGTATTACAATTGAATATGTTACATCTATCCTTGCCAAAAGTTCTTCCTGAGAAAGGACAATTCACAATAAAAATATAGAATTCCCAAAAGAGTCATTTGCTATTTGTTGACACATAGGTAACTGTGTATCTGGAGATAAAATTCTCTAAAAATTCTAACTAATTTTAAATTTGGGAAAACTACCAATGCACAGACAGATAAATTTATTTTAAGATAAATAGCAGTTGAAATTTTGTTGAAATATATAAGAAATTAATTCTTGTAAATAAATTCAATTTTTAAGAATTCTGGGAAACACGGCAGAGTGAGAGATCTAAAACTCAACAAAAAACACCCAAACTGCACACCAGCATGTCTGAGCATGGGATCTGCACATAAGAGCTGCCACAGGTCAGATCCCAGGTGTCGGGCAGTGGACTGGGAGAAATAATGAAGCTACCTCTCACAGCTGTAGGAACTCCCTGCAGGAGGAGGGGGAGGGGAGAATGTGCGGTGATTTCCCTGAACAGCCCTGGCTACGAGTGCTGTGAGTTCCATATATCCAGCAGCAGGGCCTAGTCATTAGGGCAGAAAGCAGAAAAGGATCCCTTCACCTGGGAGCTCCAGAGTAATCTGAGCAAATGCTACCAAAACTGTTGCTAACACTGACAGGGACTGAAACTGAGTGTAGCAAGCATGATTAAATATCTACAAGAAAATTTTAAAAAGGCATTATCTAGGCTTTATATAAAGCAGGGATCCAAGAGGCTTAGATGGAAATCAATATTTATATAATAAATCTTTCTGGAAAAACAGCAGAATATATTTTCATTAATGTCCAGGTGGAGAAATAGTTCATTAAACACCATGAACAACAAAGGTGACAAGGCATCTCAGAAAGAAAGAGAAAAATCTTCACAATATAAGCTTACGGACCTAGAAATATGCAACTTAAATGATAGAGAATTCAGGATGGTACTTCTGAAAAAACTCAGTGAGTTCCAAATGAGTCATATCGACAATTTCAGGAATTGAGAAAACAACAAAATGAGCAGGGCAAGAAGATTAAAACCTTCAAAAAGAACAAAATAGAACTCATGGAGATAGGAAAAAAAAAAAAAAAAGCACTGCTAGAGTTGAAAAAATAAATAGCAAGCTTGGGAAATAGAGCTGACCAAATGGAGGAAAGGATCAGTGATATTGAAGACAGAAATCTAGAAATATCAAAAGGAACAAGAGAGAAAGTGAAGAATGAAAAATAGTGAAAGAGAAATTCAAGAACTAGCTGATACCATCAGGAGAGGAAACATAAGAATAATGAGAATTATCAAAGGTGAGGAAAAGGAGCAGGGGCTAGAAAACATTTTCAGACAAATAGTTGATGAGAATTTCCAAAATCTAAGGAATGAGCTAGAGCTGGGAATTCAAGAAGTCAACAGAAACTCCAATTACCTCAACCCCAAAAGGCCTTCACCAAGATATATTGTATAAAGGTTATCAAAAATCAATAACAAAGACAGAATTCTCAGGGCAGCCAGGGAGAAGAAAATGGTAATTTATATAGGAAAATCCATTAGATTATCATTGGACTTCTCAGCATAGACCTTACAAGCTAGAAAAAAAAAATGGAATCAAATATTTAAACAATTAAGTGAAAGGAACTACCAGTATAGAATAACGTATCCAACTAAGCTCTCCTTTAGATATGAACAAGAAATTGAGACTTTTCCGGCCATACAAGAATTGAGGGAATTCTCCACTATGGGGCCTGCGCTACAGGAAATACTGAAAGGGGTCAGCTCACCTAAAACAAAATAACAACAACAACAACAACAACAACAACAAAATACATAATTAGGAGTAAAGTGACTATCAGACAAATAGAAGCAGAGGAGTGCAATCTTTACTAAGAACAAGGCGTTAAAAGCTTAAATAATAAGAGAATTGATATAGCAAGATGGTAATGAATTTTCAGCATACATAGAGACAAATTGAGATAACAAAGACTGAAAAGGGGAAGATTCAAAGATCCAAATTCACAAAGGAGAATGGAGATAAGGCACATGCAGAAGCAAATGGACAACTGTATATATAAACTATAATTTACATATTCATAATAGTAACCACACACCAAAGATTCAGAACTGAAATATATAACATAAAACAAGAAGAACCAGAAAAAAAAAAAA